>NC_067229.1:42520000-42822222 GCF_019924925.1 Ctenopharyngodon idella
ACTCCCCATGCGTGTGCATGCTACAGGCAGCAAAGAGCCTCGGACAGAGCAGTAGATGAACAAAGATTATCGTTAGCACAACATAGACATGCAGAAAAGTGTCGTCCTCCAGTACCCTATGTACATTATTACAGTTTTCATATGTACACTGCAAGACGTTAAAAACTTTTTTTTTATGTCTTGACCAATACAAAATAGTAATCTTGAAAGCAATATTTACATAAATTTATCTAATCATTGTCAAAACAATGAATCTTACAGAGAATGTGGAATAAAATCTGATTTTTTTTTTTTAGGATAACGTTTAAGACTCGAGTGATGGGCCTATCTGAGAAAAAAAACAACAAAAAAAAACCCTGAAATAATTTCAAATAAAGTGAACATAAAAAAAGAAAAGATTTAGACTGAATTCCAATCCCTTCTCACAGTAGAGTGGCTGATTCACACAGTATCCTGGAACATTTACAGTCCATAAATATTATTCATAATTAAACGCCACGGCTTTGGTGGACATACTGTATCATTTCTTTCAAAAAGTCCTGCCAACACCGTAAATGTGTGAATGCTACATACAGGATATTTAGATAAGATACAAAACAACAAATTATACAAAATTGTAAAAAGATACATTTCATTGGCTAAAAATATGACACTCAGGTTTTTTTTTGTTGTTGTTGTTTTTAAACGTCATGCCATTATCACCACATAACTGCTATAGTTTCATTCCAGATGAAAAATAAAGCACTGTAAATCTGACTAAGTTACGATTGTGGAACATTCCAGTAAATGTTATCCTTTTGATCACATGTGAGAACCCTCTTGACCTCAGCTAGCTTTACAAGAAAGATACCTGATAGATTACACTGCCATTCCTTTAAATTCAGCTGTAAGAAAATATACTTTATAACTGGACATTTCAATGCCACAAATCCAATATTGTGCTTAGGCTGTACAATTTTCTTTGCCTCAATAAAATGGAAAGGATCCTGATTTGGCTGTAGATAAATATAGTGTGAAATTAGCAGTAACATTTCTGGATTCATCAATAATACACGTAATTGGATGTTCTTCATAAATATTTCAGTTGTGGAAGGAGAAAAAGCTTTTTGTGGTGGACATTTTACATTGTGCTGAACAAAGAATTTAGCTTAGCATACATACAAAAAAATAACATTCAAAGATGTGTATGCAAAATAATTATATCATGGAGAATCATGTGACCATCTCATTCTGACATCAATAATAAAAAAAACAAATCAAACTAATTTAAAAATGAAATCATTTCAAGCGGTGTCAGACAACCAAATGTGAATGACCATGTTCCATGGATAAATTTATTCAGTTTCTGTTTTAAGATGAAAAAAAAATAAAAATAAAAAATATAGACAAATGACCGTACATGCAGTTCTTCAGATTCTCTCCATCTTTAGCAGTTCTACCATTTTTCCACAGAACCGTTTAGGCTCTCTTCTCTCTGGCTATGAGTCTGTCTGTGGACTGGAGAGTTTATTCTGTGCTCATAGTCATTGTGCGGCACCACTTTTGCACCCATGACACAGTGGGCCGGCTGCACCTGATCCCGGATCTCAGGTCTGAGCTGACCGTTTCCCCGCTGAAGCATGTAGTAAAGAATTGGATTAGACCTGGTTAAAGGGGGTGAGTCTGGACTGGATCTCTCCTCCCTGCTAAACGTTTCTCCATGAGACCCTTCAGGTTCTTTTTTAACTGGTTTAGGACTGGCTTTGGGAGAGGAGTTAGCCCAAACTAACGACCCCCCTGTGGTATCAACAGGTGTGGGTGCTGTTTTGGGACCTGTACTAAGAGAATAGGGGTACCACGGCAAGTTCGACAACTCGTGAGGGAAACCAGACTGGGATAAGTTCCCATTGGCTGCACAGTTTGCCTGAAGGATGAAGGGACTTGGCGTCCCTCGGGGCTGGGTAAGCTCCTTCAGACAGTTCTCTGACAGGAGGAGTTGCTTGAGAACATTGAAGCCTTGGCTTTCTCTGGAGAGAGAAGTTTTGCTCTTGGGACTCCCAACTACCTCCTCCTCTTTTGGTTTTACTAGGGCTCTACCATTAAATGCAGGTGTTCCAGACACGAGATTGTCACCAGTGGTATCTCCAGATGGTTGACAAAGTTCATTACTTAGGCACTCTGCCAGTTTTCTTTTTTTAGGAACGGGGCTCTGAAAATCCATTGGCTCCTCTTTTACAGAGTTCCTGAGGTGCCTAGTGTGTGGGTTTGAATGGTAGGTAGCATTCTGCTGCTTCAAAAGCTGGCTGAGAAGTCCAAATTTAGCAGCTGTTTCTGTAGAACATAACTCAGATTTCATTGTGTCCTGTGCTTCAGCAATAGGTGAGTGTTGTGATGATCGTCTCTGATGGTACACTCCATCATCAGAGCTGTCTGATGAAAAATTCTCCTCTACTGGCTCTGTTTTGATCTTATGGTCCAGTGAAGGCTTGTTTGAGCTGTCACAGTTGACAGAGCCTGTCTGAGGCTTCTCCAGCCCCCCTGAGGTTACTTCCAAGAATCTGTGCCCACTGGTTCTTTCTTTCTGGGAAGCTGTTCCCAGCAGAAGCTGCAGTACTGTGCGCTTCTCGAGAAGGTTTTCTATCTGTGTCGACGCCGAGAGTGATTGGTTACATTTGTGAGGTGGGAGAGCAGGAGGGGAACCTCCATCTAGTGCAGAGGCTCTGTTCCGCTTGTTTGGAATGACAAGTCGATCCAATAGGGCCTGAGGCTTGTTAAGCTCAAGTTCTGGGCTTTGCCTTCTGCTCGTCGCCATTTGAGAGTGTAAAGGAGGGGGAGAAGGTGACAAGTTCTTTATACCACTCTGGGCTAGATTCTGTAGTAGCTTGCTGGCACTGAACGGAGGCTCCACCATCTTTTCACTTGAGTGAGCTTTAGACTTGCACAGATCTAATGGACTGGACTGGGCATGAGGCGAGGGGAAGGAGTACGAAGGGGAGACTGAGCTGAAGGTAGCTGTTTGTCGGTCCAGAGGACTCAGTGTTCTGCTGTCCTCAGGTGTGCCAATCCGTTTAAGTGGGCCTGTAGTCAAGCTACCAATTACTGCGTCAGGGCGCAAACCAGGATTATCTGAACTTTTGTTTACCTTCTCGTTATTTCTGCGGTCCAGCAGTAACTGCATTAGAGTGACCTTTTCATGGGATTTCACGTCTGGGCTGGTATCCAGATCTTTGGCCTCATGGACCTTTGGCACGGAAGGTTCCGGCTTCCATTTGTTTATGAGAGACTCTGTGAGCTCCACAGAGGGGGTTAATGAAGAGCAGGGCTCAGATTTTTGGCTAGGCACTCTGCTTTTCATGGAGAGGTCAATGGGGGAACAGCTGGAGAAGCTCTCAGCATCACTGCTATCTTTGGTCAGGCTGTTATCCTGGTTGGAGTACTCGCTGTCAGAATGCTGGGAGGAGGCCCGGCTCTGGAGGACTGCGGCATCCTCCAGGTGTCCGTTTCTGGTGAGCTGCTGCTGGGAGTTGTGATTGTTGAGAAGTAGGAGCAATAGGCTGCTGCAGTTCTGTGGCGGTCGACCATGTCTGTCGAAGGGCCGTCTCTCTTTGGGGGGTCTCATGGTGGGTGAGGAAAGGGATGGGCTTCTTTTGCTAGAATTTATCACTGTTGGGGGGAGTGTTCCGTTTTGAACATTTAAAGAGCTTAGCATGTCTGGGGCGGTTGTTGGCTGCCCCATGCTGGGGGGCCTCTTATCCTGTGTTTGTTGAGTAGCCATAGCAGCTAGCCTCTCGCTGGCTGATCGACTGGTTAATTGTGCTTTTAAGGCCTGTTCTCTTGAGTACTGCTGTAGATGAGCCTCACTGGACAGCAACAAGGCCAGCTGACTGCAAGCGACACTGGGCTTGGGTGAAGGGGCCGGACTGGATCTGGTCCGTACAATATTGGCAACAGCCTTGAGTCGCTCTGTGCAGGACATTGATTCTGAGCTAGTGTTCTGGGCAGAGCTTTGAGAGGAATGAGGAGAATCAGAGCCTCGATTCTGGTTACTCTGACGACAGTAAGGCACGGTATTTTGTTTCTGTTGCTTGCTTTTCCTCATGAGGCTTTTTAGGTGGCCTGACGCTGTGCCGTAACTCTGGTAGGTTTCCTTATCAACAGGAGCACTTTCACTGCTCTCCCTGTCGAGCGGTTTGTGGCTTTGAGAAATGTGCTGTGACAAGGCGACACTCTGCAGCCGAGAGCTGAAGGACTGCAGCAGAGAAGCCAGCAAGGTGCTCTCCCCCTGCCCAGAGCCATCCAGGCTTCCTTTGTAGTGCTCCCTTCTCTGTCCGTTCACTTCCACTACAGTGCCTGATCGTTTCTGGCTGTCATCTTCATTCCACGCTCCAGAGCGAAGCAGTCTGGCTTTTTTAAGGTGCTGCGAGGCAACACTAGGTGGTCTACTCTTGTCTGGCGAGGGGGAGCCATGATTGGGGAGCTGAAACACCCTAGTCACCCTGTTGGCATTCTCTACGTTGTTGTGGACAGGTTCTGATCTCTGTGTGGCAGTGGCAGCAGGCCCAGTGGTGACCGGATGCATTAGCAAACCTTCCAGATATGTTAAAGCAGCAGAATCCTGGTGAGTTTCAGGGCCAGACTCCACCCCATGAGTCATGTTCAACAGCAGGATGCCCTGATGTGGTGTTTTACAACTACTGAAAATGTCTTAGTAAGATCTGTGCCATAAATGATGAGAGCAGAGAACTCCAGCAGCGCTTTGGATTTCGTTCCTTTTCAGTCAAGAAGTTTTACATATAGGACCAGAGGGCATTTGTAATGTCAAGCACGACAACCCAGCTGGCATTGTTGTGCATTCGATGAGTAAATCCAGAATGCTTTAAAATGATGTTGTGAGCACAATCAGAGGAATGAGAAGGTTTCTCTGTCCTGATGAAGCATACACTCTATATTTGGGAGTTCTTCTGGGAGAAACCAAAGGCTCAGCATTCCCAGCTTGCTCTTCTGATCTCAAGACGTGGCCACACGGGAACCTACAGCACAAGAAGAGAAAACACTACATGAGTGACAGGCGTCAACATCCCAGCATCATCAAAACAACCACTGTAACTTTCTTTGAAGTCTCTGTCAAAACCAATTATCACAAAAGAACTAATTAAATTCATGCAAAAAAAAAAGAGAAAACTTCAGAGTAAACACAAAGCTTCTTTTTGACAAACTCTTTATAGGGACTTCAGCAATTGCCACTCAAAATTCACCCAGCTGTTTTTAGAATCCTCTTTAGGACCTCTCAAAGTTTGTTTTTATGTAAAGAGAAGATCTTTAAATGTCCATTATTTCCCATGAGGCTCAGCATTCACCACAGATATCACCACAGATTAAGGAGAGTAAATGGACATCTTAAGGGTTTCTTAAAGTTAAGAGAACACAAGGACTGTGTTTGCTCATACTATGTCCAAAATAAATATATTTTCTTAAACTTTGTTAGTAAGAAGGACAACTTCTCACGTGCTGCACTTAAGCAGAAAATTAAGCAAAAAATTAACACTATAATGTCACTCACAAAATGCTGTGATGCCAAAATTTACTTTTTGACAAAAAACAGTATTGAATTTTGATTCCAGTCATTTATCGGTCATCAGCCATTTTATGAAAATAATTATCAGCTTATCTGTATCAGTAAATTTATTATCAGTGCATCCCAAAGTAAAACATTAACACAGATCTGCTCTTTTTGATAAGCACACTCTCTTTCAGATATGAGCAAATACTAAGTTATATTATGACTGAAAAACTATTGTTCAATCCAGGAAAACAAGTTTTAGGACAAAAATCTAAATAAAGCATTTTCCTCTTCCACAGATATGACAGTCTACCTGGCATAACAGGACCAAAGAAGTGAATACCCATTCAAAAACGGCTGTCAGCAGCCCCTCATACTTGGGCCAGTCGTGGCTCAGCAGGGCTGGCAGGTGTAGAGGGGCACACATGGCACACCTGTCAGACCGCTCCTCCACAGAGCCACAGCATCAGATAACATGACAGCACCGCTGGCTGCTCGCTCGACGGGCCTGAACCCTGTCAGAACTGCTTCCATAAACACTCCTGACTTCCCACTGTCAGGGCCACCATCACAAAGGTTAATTAATACAGGATTCCAGCTCCCCTAAAGCAGTGCTCAGCTGCCAGAGAACATCTTACCCTCCTTGTCCTGCCCCTTCAGCAACGGGGTAACGTGTTTCAGTGGTTTGCTGAGGAGTTAAGCTCGACCTTGAGCTGGGGATGCTGTTACAGCAATTCAACAACACGCTTACGCCTGGAATATCCTGAATGTGCTGTAGTAACTTAAGATCCTCAAGATGACGTGACAGGAAAATCCTGCGAGAATCAGCACAAGGTCACACGCATTTAAATTTGATGCAAACTGCATTAAGTTGCAACGGTTGGACGCAACAAGTTACGACTGCAAGGACAACGAGGAGGAAAACTAATTCATTAACTAATTCAGTCTCAGTTACATTATCAGCCTGGGCCACTGACCTAAATTTAACAACAAAGAGGGCAACCTGCTAGAACGGGGCCATCTGACGTCTCACGCTAATCTTAATGGGCCAGATTAAGATTAATTTCCCGCCAATGGCGATGCTGCTACCCTACAAATAAAAGTTCAAACTTGGGACAGACAGAGATAAACAGAAGATAAACAGACATGCTGAAAAACTGGACCATAAGAACAATAAAGTAAACACATCATTCAAGATAAATCAATATTGGTCTACAATCTGATCAAGCTAGATTAGATCTTGTCCATGAAAACAAAAGGTAAACTAAAGGGATAGTTCAGCCAAAAATGAAAATTCTGTCATCATTTATCACCCTCATGCCACTCCAAACTTGTATGACTTTTCTTCTTCTGAGTTTTAATCCACACAATGAAAGTCAGTGGGGTCCAAAACAAGACAAGACAACACTGACAAAAAAAAAAAAAGCACTTAGACATTTTGGAAAATGTCTTTTAGGTTTTGCAAAAGAAAAAAAAGAAAGTCATACAGGTTTGGAATGACATGAAGGGGATAAAAATTTACAGAATTTTCATTTTTGAGTAAATGATTCCTTTAAAATCTAACAAGAAAGACTATGAATAAGTATATGAATATTTATCATTTACTATTATTATGAGAGGAAGCAGGCACACAAGGGACAGGAAATACTGGTCTAAGATTCAATCTCGCAGCATACACTCCATTCGTCTTTCCCGCACATGACCCTGCTGAACAAGAAATACAAAATATGTTTTCTCTCTCCCTCTCTCTCTTTTTCCCCTCCATCTCTCTCCCTCCAGCGGTCCGCAAGTGATTATCCATTATCTCTGACAATGTCAAACATTCACACCCAACAGCATTTTAAGTGATTTCACTAGCCAGTGGTGAAGGGAACAGCGGCAGACAGGAAGCTTTATCATGGCAGGGCGTCTCTCTTTGCTCACCCAGACACCACGAGCAGGAAGGTCAAACCATCATCAGTGGCTGAGAGGCAATTTCCCCTGAGGAGCTGGACAAAATATGGCCTTAACTGTGAACGCCTAACTTCTTGATGCAAATGTCAGGGATTTGATATCCAAAGCCAATTGCTCACATGTGGGGTATGAAATTAATTGGAATCCAACCCGTCCCACAAAGTACCCTAACAAAAAAAGGTTAATGAATGATCCCCATTATAAGGAACCATAATCCATTTGCACCATTTAAAATGCATGATTAAAAATAGGGTGAGCCACAGGAACTGTGCTGCGAGTCAAGGTCAAGTACGCCTGAGTCTCAGTGCATGCAACAGCTGGAGTCCATGCAAAGCGCTCAGTGTTAATAAAAAGTGACAACCCGGTCCTTGCTGCGCGTATCGCTAATATCTGACACCAGACTGGCAGACGCTTCCCCGGCGTTAAAGGTAAGCCAAGGTTAAAGAAATCTTAAAGGAAAGGGAGCCGTGTGAACCGCTTTCCATTATGTTATCGTAGGCAGCTGGTGTTCAGCCAGGCTATGGGCGCTCACTCAGATATGCTGGACAGAATTTGTAAATCCAATATTGCTCAAGAAAATTAAATAAGGGGAGCGACGTGCTACCTAAACAAACACGACTGTAACGTCCACATCAGTGAACTTTTCCTCTTTTGGAGTAAAGTGTAGAGCAAATAAAACAGCTGCTGCGATGACATGGAGCTCTGCAAACTGAGTCTGCTATAAATCTAAAACCAAGTCAATCAGAACAAACTTAATAAGAAAAAACAAACAAAAATGCCCTTGACAGTGAGCTTATTCAAAAGAGACATGACCAATTAGTAAACACACACTGCCTACAGACTAAACTCAATGTTTCCATGACATTACATTGTCCCCCCCTTTTTCCATGAAAAAGGGGGGGG
Organism: Ctenopharyngodon idella; assembly: GCF_019924925.1. Lineage (NCBI taxonomy): Eukaryota > Metazoa > Chordata > Actinopteri > Cypriniformes > Xenocyprididae > Ctenopharyngodon > Ctenopharyngodon idella. Next base: position 42,528,396 of record NC_067229.1, read on the forward strand.
ACAATGTAATAAAATAAAACATTACATAAAAATGTATGCTTTTTTTATTTAAATAAAAAAAAAAAAAAAAAAAAAAGATCACATAAGGTCACTATTGCCAACAGCTCATTATAATTCTGCTGCTCGGTTCATGACAAGTAACTCCAGAACGTTCAAATTTATAAACATCAGCATAAGGTTAGTAATTAAATTCAAACCAGAGATTCTATTAATTTTCTTAATCGATTAAGTGCACTTAACCAATGAAAACACAAAGCACCTGGGTTCCTCCTCCTGGCGCATCATTCCAGCTGGCACAAAAGTTGGCAGAACATGCCAACGAAATGCCACCCGAGTACGATTACAGCATCTCATTCACTCTGCGCTCTTATCACTGTGGCTGTAGCGCGCACACATGCTCCTGCTACTCGCAGAAACACTTTGACTCCACTTGCCAACTCCTCCATATCTACTCACCCGCTGTCTTTTTAATAGCAACACAGGCAGTTACAAATAGATCTTACCCTGTTCCTCACTGCTCCTACAACTACACCACATCTCAGGCCTAAAGATCGTTCTACAACTTCTAAGTTTGAACTGAATTGAAGTTGAACTGGAATTGCAGTGATAGTAAGTTGAATTTACTGAATTGCAATTCAAAGAAGTTCAACTGGTAATGGCATTCGGGGGAAGTGTTCTTCCATGTTGATCCATACATATGTCCTTATGTAAGGCCTATAAAACTGTCAACTTAAAGAAAGTTGTCTGTCTGTTATATGATTTTTTAAAATCGTGCTAATTCAAATTCAAATTCACAATGAAATTTCGAGTTTTCAGTTACATTTTCAGTTCCGTTCTGAATGGTGCACAGCCCTGGTTTACTCTTCCCCACACTTCACAAGTGTTTAGCACAGATATGAATTCCCATGCTCCTGCAGTCTTACTCCAAAAGGTCACCTGAACGGATGAGTCAATTTAAAGCACACAAATACACAAACAAACAATCTATTCCCCTCCCAACAAAACACCTTTAACAACCGCTAGAAATCTTCATGTCAAGAACTGTAGCAGCAATCTTCACACATGCTAGGACTACTTAAGACAACAGTGTCCAAACTATAAGCTTTGTTTAATGACGGCTAATGAGGGTGGCCCTCCGTTACGAAGGCGATGCGAGTGCAGACAGAACGGGCGCCTTCGCTGCAGATCTCGGGAGGCTCAGACAGGTGAAGTGTGGTAATCAATTTGCTCTACCGGCAGGACTCCTCAGCAGAATACTAATGAATCTCTCTCTGCACACACATGCACACAAATAATCCCAATCACGCTCTCACACGTTCACTCAAACACACATTTCAACTTTTTCCTTGGGTTGCTCTGGCTGGGGGAGAATGAGAAAACCGCTAGGCTGATCACTGCCGCCCTCAAGGCTATGTGTACACGTCAGGGTACAGATTACATGGCCGTTCCACTCGACACTTCAAAATAGCTACGGGGGAAATCAGGTGAAAGTCAAACCTGGAGTACAACCCCAGCTGCACGGTCCCGTTTGAACACAAAACACACACACGTGGACACACTTACAGCCAGAAATATACAAAACAGAAACCAAACACGCACCTGCGCCACCACACACAGGTACAGATGCGTCCAAAGTAAACATTCAGAAAGAAACACATGAGCAGTCACCTATATAAACACTCAAGGGGAAAGGTATGTCAGAGGAGAAAACCAATTTATCACAATTTAGGGATGGAGCTGAATCTTTAATGCCCACCTCCCAGATTAAATGTGCTTGTGGCTGCACTGAATTAAAGATTTTAATAAGGGTCGTTGAGCATCTATAAACAGTGTCAGTGTCTTTTCTCCACTAAAGTATAAAAAAGTAAATAAAAATAAAATGAAAAATAATTTTAAAAAAAACGTATTGAAGGTGTGGCAACAAGGGAAACCAATTTAAATCCAGCATTTCCCGATCATCTTTTCACAATCAAAACAATAAAAGTGTCAAAATCATGATGGTATAAACAAAATACAGGCCATTTGGAATTCAATCCTTATGTAATCCTGATAATTAAAACTGATAATTAAAAGTTTTTTCCTACTTTTTTCTAATATACACTACAGTTCAAAGGTTTGATTTTTTTGACACATTTAGTTTATCAAATGACAGTAAAAATTTCCATTTCAAATAAATGTTGTTCTTTTGAACTTACAAAGAATCCTGAAAAAGAGTATCAGAGTTTCCTCCAAAAATATTAACTTTTAATTATTGATAATTATAAGAATTTGGTCTTGAGCACCAAATCAGCATATTAGAATGATTTCTGAAGGATCATGTGACACTGACTGGAGTGATAATAATGAAAACAGTCATTTAAAATAATTTCACAATATTAGGTTTTACTGTTTTAAATAAATGCAGCCTTGATAAAAGATAAAAACCTTTGATAAAAACCTTTTTAAAACAAATAAAATCTCCAAATTTTTGAATGGTAGTCTTTTTTTTTTTTTAAATAAATTTTTATGATTTTTTATGATGCTTTTTACAATTTATTTATCCATCTTTACATTTAAAAGGAAAGTGGAGAAGCATCAGGAAACCATAGGCAGAAGAGGGTGGGATCAGGAAATGACCCGAGGTACATTCGAACTAACTGCTAGGCCACATCTCTGAACAAATTTGTCACTCTTATTGATATGACAGTGAAAAGATGACAGGAAATGACTGGCAGAAGGGGGAACAGGACTTGAAAATGTTGAGCTGGATTCAAAATCACATCGCCGCATGAGCCCCAGGGCTCAATGTGTGAGAGCACATGTACTAACTGCTAAGCCAAGGCTAGCCACTGTACTGTTAGTCCCCTCTTCTCTGCAGTCAACAGGGCAGCAGTACAGTGAAGCCAATAGCACATTTTACATCATCAGGAATAATTAGCTTTTTACACATTGAGCGTCATTAATCGCCTCTAACAAGAGGACGCAACCTCACCTTGGCAGTTTCATACACAGCTGGAAAATAGAAAGAGAAGCTACACAGGAACACACAGGAAGCTGACATCCTCTCTGAACTGAAGTGTGAAGACAGCCAGGAGCTATAAAACTAGAGTGAAAACCTCAAAAAGAACGACAGAAAAAAAAACAGGTTGCTGTAGCACTGCTGAAATCTGCGCCCTTGACACACTGACACTGTCATGTGACACTCTGTCATCCGCCACCTGGCAGAACCCCACCCTCACTTCCTCCTCCTGGTAACCCAACGGCATTGAACTACATCACACCGCCCCCCCATCCCCCACGCCAATGGAAGGTAGAGAGGGTCACCATGTCCTCATCTGTAATCCTCTGCCATTCTTCAGCAGCCCGACTGGAGGAGGCGGCACCTGCCACAAGGGGAGAATGCCCAATTAGGCAGCTGTCACGCAAGGCAGAGGCTCCAAACTCATCCCTGTTGAACTGGAGAGCAGCTGCGGGTGCCAATTACAGCGAAACATTAACTGCTTCGGTTCCAGGAAGCCTGGGCAACACATGATGTTCGATGCTTCCAGGTTTCTAGCCTGCGGGCACTGCAACCTGACTGGCTTGGGACTTTTCCCGATCCCGTCCCCCTCTCTCTCCAACTCCCGTCCCCCTCTCTCTCCAAATTTTTTTTTTTAACAATTTATTTTTGGCATTCTTGCCTTTTTTATTATGAGAGGACAGTAGGTAGACAGGAAGCGAAGTGGGAGAAAGACAGGGGGGATGGGATCAGGAAAGGTCCGCAAGCTGGGACTCGAACTCGGGTCGCCCGAAGTGCAACAGTGCTATATGTCAGCAGGCTGCCCACGAGGCTATTGGCGCCGACAATACTTAAAAAAAACGCATAATAATTTAGCTATTTATCTATCTATTTGTTTGTTTATTTATTGTATCATTTATTGTATCAACTTCACTTTATTTTAATTTGATAAAACTGTAAAATGTTCCGTTGGGGTTTACATTTTTGATGATCAATTAATCCTTATATCAGTTTTTACTTATTTGCGCATTCATTTAATTTCCTGAATTAAGGAAGAAGCAGATCGAAAAATAAGTCAAAATAAGTGACAACTCTGAAAGTTGCTTTTTCTAATATAGCCAAATCCATACCGGAAAAAAGGTGACGCTAAACGTGCAACTGAACCACAGTTTCACTTTCTCACACTTTTCACGCAGTTTAAATCGTGATCCAATTATGTAAAGCGTTGTAATGTATTGAATCACAACTTTTGTATCGCAACACATATATTGTGAGGTAGTTTGTGATACCCTACATTAACGTGGAGGACTGGAGGGCCAGAAAAGTAATCTTTTCACATCCTCTCCAACCTTTTTCTGCCAAAAGAGCGACAGTAATGTAACATTTCCATGTTTAAATCAGATCTTCACAGGCCTGGGGCCTCCATAATCTCCCTACTGTTAATTAAATGACGAGGGAGCGTAGGCGAGCCGAGAGGAGAGAGGGACAAAGCTGCTGGGTCTCCTGCCACAGCAAGACTCGTTAATATTAAAGATTTATGCTCTTCCCCCGCCATTGCCACAGACCTTTCTGCACTGTGTGTGTGTGTGCAAGTGTCTGTTCGGGTGTGTGTTTTTAGGATAATGCACTACAATGCAAACTAGACGATCGCTTCGGTCTCAGCAGTGTGTCAAGGAGCTGCGGAAATTGTTGACAAATTTGTTGTGATTGTATAATTTATCATCTCAAAACACTTCTGTTTTGAGTAAGATGGAAACTAATCTGCAAGAGCGAAATGAAATGAGCTGGACGCCAGCCGGCAGAAGATTTACGACAGACAGAATCCGGAATCATGACAGTGGTTATTGATCATTTAGTCTCCATGGTTTCTCTGTTTAATCGAAAAGTCGCAAAATGGTGATAACGGACGCCTGAGGGACAGATTAGTTTAGCAGAGATACCTCAAGAACACGACTGCTGTTTTTTTTTTTTTTTTTTCTGAAAGGATCTTTTTTTGAAGCTAAACATCAGTTCAACCAGGTTCATTCTCAAATTAAGCAAGAAGTTTTATTAGGATCATTAAGAAATCAGGGTTTTTTTTTATTACTCACCCTCACGTCATTCAAAAATCTTTCGAGGAACACACACACAAAAAAAAGAATTTTAAACAATATACTAATCATTACCATGCAAATTAAAATAATGGGGAAGCTTTCAAACTTTACAAAAGCATCACACAAGCATTCTAAAAGTAAGTCATACAACTCAAAATGCTGTAATCAAAGTCCTCTGAAGCCATAAAATTGCTTTATGTGACGAGCAGTCCAAAATATAAGTCGTTATTCACGTACAATCTTCCCGAGTCAATGAGGTGAAACAAATCAGTCCAAATTGTGAGCGAATTATTCAGAACAGTTCTGTGAACTGGATGAAATGATTCAGTGAAAAGTTCTTGTTAAAAAGAATGAGTTATCCACAAATCAGAAAATGCTACTTTTTATTATAAACTCGCATGAACATGCGAAAGAGAGGTAAAGTCAAGATTTTGATCTTAAATTTAGTTCTGTTCCTTACACAAAGGTATTGTAATAGTTTCAGACAGTGTTGGGGAAAGTTACTTTTAAAAGTAATGCATTACTCCCTAAAAAGTAACTAATTGCGTTACTTGGTTACTTTTTATGGGAAGTAAAGCATTACTTTTGTGTTACTTTTTCTCATCTGGGTTGGGCTGTTTGTTTGTTGTTATAACAACAAAAAAAGTTATATTTTTGGCAAATGTAAAGGCCCTTTCACACCAAAAGTGAAATGAATAATCCTCAGGCTGAAGGAAATGCAAATTCACGCCTGTACAGTAGATGGCGCAGTTCAAACAAACAAGCCTTTCAAGCTGTGCTGCCATTCTGGAATAGAGAAGAATAGCATACAAGAGAAGAAGTAAATAAGTAAATGTATGCTAACATTTAGTCTAGAACCAGTCTAGAATAACCATCATGTTTACACAGCGCCTCTGTACTCCCGATTTCTCTCAACATGGGGACAGGAGAGCTGTTAGTCAATAAATGTAACTCAGATATTTTGTTGTAAATGTTAAAGTAATGCATTGCTTTACTAGTTACTTGAAAAAAGTAATCCGATTACATAACTCGTGTTACTTGTAATGCGTTACCCCCAACACTGGTTTCAGAACACTATACAATGCAGAATACAAATTAACCACTTTTATGATGTTTTTTTGGCATTTTGGAGCTTGACAACTCCAGTGCTCATTCACTCCAATTATATTGAAAAAGTGGCTTGGATATTCTACGCAAATGCGTGCTCCCCAGAAGAAAGTAAGTCATAAACTAATCCTTTAAATGCTCCCTCAACACTAGTAAGATTCTTTCAGACAAAACTACTCAAACAAACTGCCGTGTGACGTAAAGCAGGGGAATTTTACACTAAGCTCATGTATGACCACAGGGCACTAGGGCAGTGAGACTGCAGACTTGACAGAGCTTTAACTGTCAATCGCTGCAGATAAAAACGGATGCATGAGAATTAAAAGCATGAGAGGAAGCGGTTAGCATGACCGTTTGAATTGCTAAGTTACGTTAAAACCTCTCTCCCTCCATTTCATCCAGATTTTAAAACCACACACACCCTCTTTCCTGGCTGCACCGGAATATGTGGCACTACAGAGTTCTTTCAAAGCGTCTGAGGATAATCGGAGACAGCCCTTGACTGGCGCCTCAACGCAGCCAGAATATCTGTGGTCGCAGGAAGACATCGAGGGGTTAACCGTGGGGTAAATGAAGGGTTTCACAGTGCCCCCATTCCCCCCGCCCTCCTCTTCCTGTTGTTGCCGAGAGTCACAGGGTGAGTGCATGTGACCTTGAGATGCATTGCTGGCACAGTCAGGGCTGCCTTGCCTCCAGGCGTCCTTGAACTGGATCTGCAAGACAAAAACCTTCACACTGCCAGATAGACATCTCAAATCTCCCCCCTACCACCACCACCCCAAACGTCTCTCTCTCTCTTTTCAATCTGCGTGCCTGTTATCTCCTCCCCAGTGGGGGAGTCTAATCTGAATGCTGGATCTTTAACCTTAGCACTGAACTCAGACAGAGGCGGAATATCAAAATGTCTCACTGGTGTATTTTTAACCTTCTTCCACAGATTGTTTGTCTCCGTTTCAGGGGATTAGATGACTCTCCACGGCATCTGAGACACTAGCCAGGCCGACTTAGAATACGTTTTTTGACGCAGAACAACTTGACGTTCACAACAGCCCCGAACAAACTCTGAGAAGACATCCACCAAAGCAAGGAGAAAAAAAAGCTCTCAGCAAATAGCTGGACGAGCGAGTTTTGGTTTTTATCAGCTAAAGTTCTGCATGAGTGTGTTTGTAAGAAAGATTTGTATCCTAGCATGCTGACATCGCCAAAAGGCTTCTTAAAGGAATATTCTGGGTTCATTACAACTACAAGTTGAGCTCATTTAGCAGCATTTGTGGTATAATGCTACAATATAATAATATATATAATATAATAATATATAAACTAATAAAAATGACAGAAGCACATAACAAAATAAAATAACACTAAAGGTATTTAACATTGTACTGAACCTGGAATATTCCTTTAAATATATAAACGTCCAGGGTCAACATACATGTTTTGCTGGTGAACATCATGTCTTTGCTTGTGCACCAGCTAGACCTGCACCAAACTAGCACTAACTATACCTAGTATCTTGGTATGTATCATTTCACACCTCTATCTTCATCTTTTCATTAAAAGTGCAAAAAACACCTATTTAAAAAAAAAAAAAAAAAAATGGCAACGTATGTATCCCCAGTGCCTTTCTCAATAGGAATGGCATAAAAACAAAAAGTGACACACTGCATGTGCTACAGGAGAGCATAAAGCGCCTTTTATCATCATGCAAATTCAGTGCCCTTGGTTGCACAAGGTTCATCACTTTAAACAAATATTTGGACTGTCCTCTGTACATTGACACCAAGGTGGGGGAAGAGGGAGAAATGTCATGTTTAAACACTAACCCTGCCTCGCAGCTAACAGGAACACAACGCGCACGCACGAATCCCGCCCGGCCCGGGAACGTGTGGACCGTGTCCTTTGCGGGAGACTTTGCAGTGCCGTGCAGACTGACCTTTCCTGACTGTAACGTTATCGCATGTCATATGTGATCCTGCTGGAAACCATCTGCCGTGGACTCCTCTGGCAGCACGCAGGAGTCCGAGACGTCACCGCTCTCCTCACCTTCGCTGGAATTCATCAGATTACCGCAGGAACACCCACCTGGCCCTGTTTGGGACAGGATCCTCACGCAACACGCTACACTCAATTAGACCAAAGGTCATTCGTGCCAAGTCATCATGTCCGTGGGTTATTAGTATCATACTCAAAGTAGGGAAGCGAGCAGGGAAGCAATAAGTCAAAAAAGATGTTATAGTGATTATACCATGGTTCAGCAGTGCTGTAGACATGATGAGAAACAACAACATGATGAAAGACACTATAGGGGTGGACGGTGGACGCAAAAATAACACAATATATAAAAATATTTAAAAATCACAATATACACATTTTTATGGGGAAAAAAAAAAACTACTGAAAAAAATAATGTCTATATGACAATTTCCACAGTAATGGTAAAACAATCACAAATTGTATTTCAGATTTTTTTTAACACTTATGAAACAATGAAACAACTAATAAATACATAATTGAAAATACCATTTTATCCATAAGTTCTACTCTGTATCATCAGAAGCCAAATAATAGAGTCCATCAGCAACTAATAAAATTAATTTATACAGAGTTTAACTGATTTATGGTTATAGTATAGTGATTAGTATAAACTGAGAATATCACGAAATATATAAAGTGTTACATAAAAAAGCATGTTTGGTCCTGTTATGAGGACAATTGTAACACATGAAAAATAAATCTTACAATGTAAGATTTTCATGATTTGTTATGACAACATTTTTTCTTTTGTCAAATCAACTTCAATAATTAATGTGGTTCAGATAACATAATATTTTGAGTTGCTGTTGATTAAACCAATCGCCTTCATTGTATTAACATTGTATTAAGGCAACCAGGTAACTTACTTTAAGTTAAACCAACAATTCTTTTTTAACAGTGTAAATATTAATCTTAATGATCAATAAGAATGCGTATAAAGCAGAAGTGATACATTACATTATCATGAACTGAAATGGGTTCAATTATTTTCATGAAATATCTTGAGCCACTAATAAGAACAGTCTTCAACAGCTAGACACTAGATACCTGATGTGATGAAATGATGTTTATCACAAAGAATTTAATGTTTTTGTGCTTCAGGCAATTCAAAATCCTGTACAGTAGCTACTGGCAACGGTCTGAGCTGTCATTCATGTTAACTTTTAACCAACAACCTAGTGATAAAAGACATACATAGTTTACATTCAAAATTAAGACTTTAAAGGGATAGTTCACCCAAAAATGAATTTTTTTTGTCTGAGTTTCTTTCTTGTGTTGAACACAAAAGAAGATATTTTGAAGAATGTTGGTAATCAAACAGTTGATGGTAGCCATTGACTTCCATAGTAGGAAAAAAAAAAAAATACTATGGAAGTCAATATCTTCTTTTGTGTTCGACAGAAGAAAAACTCATACAGGTTTAGAACAACTTGAGGGTGATTAAATGATGACAGAATTTTCATTTTTTGGTAAACTGCCATTGTTAACTACAGAGGGGATATGTGTCATTGCTTGTTTAGGACTGATATTGAGGTCGTTGCAATTGCTGCGTTTTACAGTCGTGCCACCCTACACTTTCAGAGCAGGCCAACCTGCTTTCCATTACTCACAGTACTCATGATAAGAGCCATAGTGTGTGCACACAACTCAAAATCTCAAATACTGAAACTCACAGTCAGGTCAAAGTCTCCCTGTGTCTGTTAGATGAAGAACAGCTCACTTAAATCAAATATTGAACAGTGCAATATAAACGGTCATTATTCAAAAAGGAACGCTTTTTGAGTTCCAGAGTCCAGCCGCCTGCTCTGTGGCTTTCTCTCAGTACGCTGAAGGATCCGTTGACCTTTTATGTTCTACAAAAACAACAATCTGTCATAAAAGGCCACGCCCACTGGGATCTGTGTCCAGGAGCGTAAATGATGATGCAGTGATTCTCCCATGACTCCTGGCTTTCAGCAGTGTGGTGATACTGATGTCATCTTAATTACCCTGAGCTATGGCGGGGGGGGCGGGACCTTGAATTGAGCCGCATGCTCACCATGTAAATTCAGCGTCTTTAAGGAGACTCATTAGGAAAATTATGTTGATCATGAATGATTTAAAGATTCAGTGTTTCAAGTCCGTCAAATTGTAAAACTAATACATAGTTTCTATTCAAACTTATCAAAACTTTTAAAGGAAAGGGGAGGAAATTTGCTCAGCATTTCTAGAGTAATGTGTCATCTCTCAGATTGTTCGGGACTGATATTGAGGTCATTACAATTGCCACGTTTCAACATTTGAGATGTTAAAGGGATAGCTCACCCGTCATGTCGTTCCAAACCCGTAAGACTTTCATTCAACTTCAGAACACAAATGAAGATCTTTTTAATGAAATCTGAGAGCTTTCTGTCCCTCCATTGACAGTCTACGCAACTGACACTTTCAAGCCCCAATATGAAAAAATTACTTTTTTGCGCAAACAAAGCACTCACGTTGCTTCATAAAATTGAGGTTACACCACACGAGTCACATGGATTAATTTTATGATGTCTTTACTACCTTTCTTGGGCTTGAAAGTGGCAGTTGCATAGGCTGACAATGGAGGGACAGAAAGCTCTCAGATCTCACAAAAAATATCTTCATTTGTGTTCTGAAGATGAACGAAAGTCTTACGGGTTTGTAACAACATTGTATCAACTATCCTTTTTAAAGAAATGCATGAGAAGACAAAAGAGAATCAGTTCAATATCTCAGATTCGCCTCAGATAGGCCTACATTTAAGAAATATAATTAATTATAAATATAATTAAGAATAAATATATATAAATATCTATGAATACTCAGAACAGGAGTGACAACTGTATTTAGCTGTTGTGTGAGCATAGCCATTGTTTCTGAACTGTAACTGTAACTGAGACGATATTGTATTTTCTTAGCTTTTGTCCCAGTGGAGGCAATGGGTGTGAAGGTCCTGAGAGACCACAGACCTCCATGAACAGTTTGGGCATATAATATGTGCTTCACTTGCAGCTTTCTCTACTGTTCGACAAGCCGTTTACAAGACACAGTCCCTGCCGTTGACCCACTTCTGTGTGGCTGCGTCTGGCAACAGCCCCTGCACCCCATCTGACTGACTGCAGCACCGCAACCCTCGGCCTCCCTGAACTGTGAGAAAAATAGGTCACCATGGCCCACTTTTCTTTCTTTTTTTTTCCCTCTAAAAGAGAGTGTATGAAGACTGCTGCAGAGTTTGATCAGGCAGCTCAGCAAAAGAAGGAGAGAAAACACAAACACAGGAGAGAAAGAGAGTCTACAGTACCTTCATTAACCTCAGTATTCAGAGTGCACATGCTCCTCGCGTCAGTGACAAGTGTCTTATCAGACGGCAGGAACGCACACAGCACATGCCTTAATTAAACACGGCTCACAAGCCAACCGCAGGCCGCCTTAAATCACACACGTCATGTACACAATTCCTTCATTCAAAGCCTTAAAAAATTACTTCATCAGTGAAAAAAAGACAGCCACATGTCAAAAGTTACATGGTGGGTCCAAGTTCGGTAGCCAAGGCCAAAAATTAGGTTTAAAAGTTAAAATATATATTGTTTTGAGTGAAATGTGGATGTGTTGTGCTGACAGTGATGTGAAACTCTTGTGTATGATTACTGTAAGGTGAGAAGAACATATTTTCATACAACACAAACACATGCATATGAATAGATATCGATCACGCACTCAATGCCAACAACTCAAGCTCTCATATGTCTGTCTCTGACATAAAAAAATGGTTTTGTCAGTTTAAACGCAAACACCCAGCACACATCTCAGCAAAAACCGTAATCATGTCACCAAAATATGTGCAAAATTGCTAAAATCAAAATGTTTATCAAACATTAACAATTATCTGCCTTTTCTAAATTTGCCAAAAAAGTCACTTTTAAATATTGGCCTGCATCATATCTCAGTCTATCAACAAACAACCACTTAAAAAGCCAAATTTTACCCATACAAATCACTCTGGAAAGCTTTCACCCCTCATGAAGTGTTTAAGGAACACATGAGCCTAAAGAAAATCTCACACACATTCACATAAACAAATCTGAAGGGTGGCAACAAGGTGCTGAATCAAACTGATCATTGACCTTTTTAAACCCGTTTAAGTGTATTTAGGGCAAGCCCTACCTTAATATAACCGGCAAGGGCAGCCCTGGATGGAGAGACAGGTGGCTTAAAGAAAAGATCTGCTCTATTTGAGCCGTCTGGCCTCTGCGACCGAATCAGACATGCAAACGTACTTACACAAGCAGAGCGACAGCACATGTAAACATCTACCACAGGTCAGCGGCCACAGGTGAACCAGTTTCTACATGGCTCTCATCCAGTCTCACGACAAACGCACAAACATACAGCATTAGCTCACTGAAATACTCCAATCTGGCTTCAGCTCAAGGTCACTGGAGCAGAACTGATTTTGTTATAACCGGGTGAAAAATACCAACTCGCACCACAGTGGCTTTGTGAAAAAGGCAAACTTTACTGATCACAGTACGCTGGGAGTACATGAGCTTTTACCAGCTACAGTAGAAAAATGCTGATATAGTTGGGCAGTTCAAGTAATTTCTGAGAATCTTTCAAACAATTGCAATAAATGTACTAAAAAAAAAAAAAAAAAAAAAAAAAAAAATAAAAACCAGAAGGAATTTCATTTGTTAAACTATTTTATACGAATACTTAATACTAATTTAATATAACATTTTTAGATAAAAATATATCAAATGAAATATTGCAGTTTTTACTGTAATATTAGTGTGTAATATATATATATATATATATATAGATTTATAGAATTATATTTTATACATAAAATCTATAAAAATTGCTGTTTTTATTGTTTTTATTAATGTATCAATCAATAAATCAATCAATCAATAAATCTATATATGATATCATCATTTTATACATTTTATTAAATTACTTAGTTGAAATAATTCCTCTGGTAATAAATTAATCAATTTATAAGAAAAAAAAAAATCAGTTTTAAGCCATTTCATAGCAAATACATCAGCATATACATTAAATATTTCTATTGCCCAGCCATAGCTTATGAAGCATGTGGCAAAAACAACTGAATTATGTCTAATATTTCTAATATTTACACTACACCAGATTTAAACTAGGCAAAACTTCGTCCACCATAATTATTCATTTCTGTGTTATGCAAAATCAATCACCGAATCAATATTCATCATGCACAGCGGTGAAGCTGTTAATTCACAATATGAATGAAAAACTCACCCACACCTGTAGTCAAGTGTGACACATAAGCCCTTCACATGGTGTCACATGACCAAATCCTGTTTTAGACAGTTACTTAAAAGCTTTCATGTCATATCAGTCGGGTCAAGGTCGGAGCGCCGTGTTAATGCCAGGAAAGCAGGCGCTGCCTCCATAAGCCCCAAGCGGTCCGCTAGGACAAAAGGACGTCTGTCCAAGGGCATCTCTCAAACTACTGAAAGAGATTTGCCCAAACTCAACTAATCAACGGCTCGCGGCTGATTGGGATGCGGAGAGTGTAATGTGAACACACAGGAATTGCATCTCACATGGAGAAGGTCTTAGTTCAACACAAGAAATCCAACACTTTCCACTCGTGTCTACTTCATGTGGCAGGAGTGCATACAAACAGCAGTCCATAATAATATATCCCAGCATACCTCGCTGCATGAAGCATTAGAGTGCTTTGAGAGCAGGGGCATGCGGTGTGAATCTTTCAACATTTTCACCGCTGGCTGTGCGTGAGGGACGGATAGCTACACCCCACATCTAGTGGCTGCTGAGGTGTCCCTTGTTGCCTGGCAACAGCTCAGCTCATTTTAACCCCTTAAGTAAGTATTAAGTGATTCAGCAGTCTGAGGCCAGTGACGGGTGGGCCGCTACAAAAGTGACAGGACTTTATTACTTTCCGGGGTTTTAGAGTGCAGCTCTGTGCTCAAAAACACACAGCAGCGTAAATCTGCTCCACTGAGCCTGACCCCTGACCTCTCCATGAAATGAGTCTTAGCAGAATCAGCCCTATGACAACGGCCCCATGACATCCACAGAAGCAGGAAACTATTAGCTTAAAGCTGCGATAAAGACCCTGTTTACACCTGGTATTAACATCCGTCTCATGTGATCCCATCATAAGTGGTCGCTGCTTATACCTGTGACTACTTACGATTAAATTTTGTCGAGGGGAGTAAGCACGTGATTTAAAGGGACAGTTCACACAAAAATAAAAAAAATAGGCCTACCTTGTTCTGCAGAACAAAAAAAAAAAAAAAAAAAAAGGTATTTTAATGTTACAAATGTTGTTGCCCATACAATGAAAGTCAATAGGGCCCAAAGCAAAACTGCACCCAATTAACAAGATTATTTTTTTTCTATTTCTTACTTTTTTCCACAGCTGAAAAAAAAAATGCATTATAATATCTGAATGAATAAATAAACAAAATCATTTTCATTTGGATAAACCATGTTGATAAAGGACAAAAAAAACTTGAAATTGAGATATATTATATATATATATATATATATATATATATATATATATATATATATATATATATATATATATATATATATATATATATATATATATACACACACACACATACATACACATATTATACATTTACAAACTTTTAAGTTAGATGCGATTAATCGATTTGCGCACACGCACATCGGTGTACAGTAACGTGTTTCTGAATATCATATTATAATCACAAAACTAAATGCTGGTTGAGGCCCTCAGTTGAAACCATCACTTACAAAATAAAGCTTATTAAAAACAGTTCAGCCTCAAGCAGCAGTCTTCATAACCCACACATCCATCTTTCATTCATAAATTCTGAAAACTCCTCTTTAGTTAATTGCTTGGGCCGGTGCGATCTGAAAGCTTTTAGATGAGAGAAATAATGAAGCTGGGATCATTCCTGTCGCCTGCTCTGTAAATGCCTAACTGATGCGCTGATTGCAGATCATTCTGCAAGTGTTCATCTCTTCGGCATTACTGCAGGGTTTGTCTCCTTCTCAGAGCTTTGAAGGTTTCTGAAAGGACAGGCCACTAATATGGTGTGAAGGACAGCTTGGCACGCAGTGGCCTTGAACTGCAAAATCTGCATGTATTCATCTCTCAGCTCAAAGAGACAAACGACTAAGCCTTACAACTCCAGAATCATTGGAAAGGACTGCTGTTTCACTTAGCACAGCATATAACCTGCTTAAAATAAGACACGATTAGTAATGTCCCCCAGGAAGAGTAAAATCGTCCTGAACTCAATTGCCGGGATTTCTTGACCTCCAGGTCCATCTTGCCTCAGGACGTAGTGGGCAATACAGTAATACAGCTGGCAGCTAGAGGTCAGCTGTGTAATTATATTAAATTAACTTGTGTGTTGTACAAGTTGTTGAGATCATGTTTCTCATGATCAGCATTTGTCCATTTTGGAGGCCAAATAACATTTACAACTGGTCTACATGCTTTCCATCCACCGCTCTTTGCAGAACGTTCATGGCTAACTACTAATGGCATCAAGGCAAAATCTAGTTATAGCCAGAATTAGACAGTATCTGCAAATTTTTATCATTATTTAGGTGGACCTAAGAATAGTATTAACCCCCAGTTTCACAGACAAGGCCTAGTCCCAGACTAAATGCATGTTTGAGCTGTTTTAACTGAAAGCAACTTGCACTGACATATCCTAAATGGGACCCTTAATGCCCCTTTTACAAGATGTAATATAAGTCTCTGGTGTCCCCAGAATATGTCTGTGAAGTTTCAGCTCAAAATACCCCACAGATCATTTATTATAGCTTGTCAAATTTGCCCGTTTGGGTGCAAGCAAAAACACGCCGCTTTGGTGTGCCCCTTTAAATGCAAATGAGCTGCTGCTCCCAGCCCGCTTTCCAAAAGAGGGCGGAGCTTTAACAGCTCTCGCTTCAGTTTGCTCAACAACAACAAAGCTGGAGAATCTCTCACAGCCAAAATGATGACTGTCAATAACAGTGTTCAGCCTTACTTTGTTCAAACAAAGTCGGACACTAACGGAGAGACTCAGGAAGAAGTTACAACTTTTAGAATATCTGGACATTTCTGAATGGTTAGTGGTTAATTTATGTAGTTGCTGTGGAGTTGAATCAACTCATCGACTAGCATGTGCCATCATGTTAATCTTTTGTGCAAATCCATCGTTGAATTGATCCTCGTTTGTGAATCGGCGTAAAATGACGGCATGGCAACAACACTCTACTACAACAATTCTTCCTCTTCTCTAAAGCAGCCCAACATGGCCTCACCCCTTTTGTTGTGTGTTCAAGGGGGCAGGGTTTATGTACAATTTGTGGTTTGTGATGTCACCAACCCGGGAAGAAGCTTGATGTAGTTCCTACCAGCCGTTTGTTGTAGTCCTTAAAAAGCGATTTCTGTAAAAGAAAATATCTGCCTTTGCATTGAACTTTGAGTATTGTAAATTTGCAGATGTCGTTTATGCTCAAGCAGCAACATTACACACTAACTAAAGTTAAAAAAGTGAAATCGTAATCATATTAAAATATGTCAGTGCCATTGTTTTGTCTCAAGATGCACACCAGTAATGTTTTTTTTTTATTTTCAAAAAGCGTGTTTATAAAAGCTACTTAAATGTCGTAATTGAACTAAGGCCTAATCCTGGTTTAATCTAAACCCTGTCTGTGAAACCAGGCCTTAGTGTGTTAACTTCATTTATTGGCCCATAATCTAATTTATTGGTTAAAAATATATATGAATATGTATATGAAATACATACTAACAGGCAAGGGGCGGTGAAGTGTACAATTTGAATAGTATTTAAAACTGCATTGATTGGTCGATTGGTAGGTGTGTTGAAGTCACTGCTATTGTTCTAATGTGTGGTGATGCTCACTTTATGTGAGTTGCATCTCCCAGCAAACCTCCACCGCAAATTCAGCAAACTATAAATCGTTTACAGTAAATCAAACAGCAAAAAAATCAATCCACTGCTATAAATGAAAGCCCTGCCTCTGTCCCAAGGCTGAGGGGAGAAGAATCTGTGCCCTGTATTTCATACAATCACAGCGTTTCAACTCCTGGTCTTACACCTACAGAGCCTTTCTTTTGGTGTACAAAAACTCTCGTATAAACAGCACCAGTGCTTGTTGATCTCCAGGCCACCTATTATCACTGATATACCCTGTATACAACAAGATTCATTACACAAGGAACAAACATGCAACCACTGTGTCCCTGAGCTGTCAACTGACCTGTTAATGAGTGTAAAGCGCCTGTGGCTTCTATGGATTTATGACATGTTGCGCTAGCAAGTTTATGTTTTGCATGAGCAAAACCATGTGCTTAAGTGTGTGCTCTGAAAAATGCCACACTCTGATAATCACTCTTTTGTTAAACGTGAAACATGTGATGATATGAAAGATAAGGTAGCAGACAGACATCTGCTGTTGATGTTGAAGTTTAGGAGGATGGTATTTTAAGGTGATGATGACCCAGCACTGTTTTAACTATTCTCAGTTCATTTTATTGACATCCCCTCTGAGAAATTAGGTCACCATGTGTTCGTTTTCATTTCTCTAGCAACGATAACATCACTACAAGTCAGTATCAATCTTAAAGAAGCCACATAATGCTGTCAGCCTGATTCTCTCCCATCTCTTCAGATGTCTCCAAATGTCTGATGAAGAGATAATGATGTACATATCATATATCATCATAAAGATGCACATTTTCTCATGGAGATGAGAGTGAAAGATTTTAATTAACCAATCCTAAGAGAAAATAGATATGCTACCAACTTGTTTCTCAATCCACATGTGTTACATCTATGCTGTTTTCAGAAACTATGACAAATATGAGCTTTTCTCTAACTTTGGTCTTTTCTTTTAGCAAGCCACCTGAACCAACACTGAAGCCAAACTATGATCTCTGATGACCTTTAAACTTCAACCCTTGACCTCTTTAGTCCCATTTATATTGGCTAAAGCCACAGGAAACCTTATAAAACTATAAACAATGCAAAGTCCAAAATCTGTGCCTGTCATCTAAAAAGAAAAAAAAAATATGACAAGTTTACTTAGCAGATGAGATATTGTGCTGAAGAGATTAACCTGGAGTATTAATGACTTTATGACTATTAATGACAGCTCTTAAGTATAATAAACAGCATTAAATAACCTTCTGTCAGACATTTCAGTAGACAAGACAGAAAACTGATATCAAATTATACATATATAGTTCAATAATAATAATAATAATATATATATAGTATCTCAGGTTCATGTCTATTGGAACATCAGTAAAAGTCATGATCACTACAGTAAACCAAATTTAAGACTTCTTACACTGCCTTGCATAATCTTACATTATAGCTAACATACCATTAATAAATTTGGCTTGGGAAAAGAGAAATATAAACCTATTCTTAACCCTGTATGTCTATGAATAATAAACCAGCTGATAAATGAAGCGGTAACATCGCACTGACTGTAACAGAGAAACAAAATGGAAACTAAATGACAGGAGCGACCATTGCTATTCACACAGCACACGTTCTGGCGTCTTTGGTCTCGTTGTTACGTTTTTAAGACGAGTTAAAAACTGTTCAACTTTTAAAAAGGTTGTCTCGAGACCACAACGTCCTGTTTAAAACGTAAGAAAGCGTCCCGTGTGAACGGCGTCTCACATTCCGTACGCGTCGGTTTTTCTTTCAGCACCTCCTAGGATCACAATAAACATACAGCAAACATCACAGTCATATGCAGCTGAGTCTTTCCAGCTGCTGGGCGGGCATCGAGTCGTCTCTACACACGTACCTGATTCCGCTATCCGAGCGTGAGCGTTTCCTGCGCGCAGACGTGCGCCGTGAAACGCGCCAAATGGAAGTAGAGTCCAAAAACTCATCGGGCTCCCGCACCGACTGTCGGGTCTGAGTCTGAACTGTATATTCTCGGAATCCCCGAGAACTCCGCAATGTTCACACTCCTCCTCCTGCTCTCTCTTGCCCTCCCTGACTGAGTGAGCGCAGCTTAAAGCTACAGGAGGCGCTTTGTGTATACGTGCGTGCGCGCGCACAGGAAGACCGTGCGTCAGCTCACCTCTCACCCTTAATAATCTGGAGTAATCTGAGGAAAGGAGAGCCTTTATGGCTTCTGATAATACCGTATTCTATAGGCAAAATGGATAAACATTTATATTGCGACTTATTTGACATAATAAATCAATACACAAAAGGTATATTACAGAACCAAAAGTGTGATTGTACAAGCAAACTGAATGATCAATAACAAGAAGTTAATGTATTGTTTGGATTTTAAATTGGCCACTCAGGTTGAATATTTCTTCTCCTCCAATGAAAATTGTTATAAAATGCATTTTTTTTAAGCACTGTTGACTGCATTATTATTTTTTTATTTTTTTTATGAGTATGATTCAAGTTCCTGGATCTCGCAAACACACCGGATCAGCAATTTCAGTGCTATCTCACCAAGTTGACCTTTGAACTTAGGGGACCTTTCATCTTTGAACTTTGACCCCAAATGCCACATGAATGGAGATACAATATCCGCCCTTCATTCCTTCACCATCTCGAGTCGGTGACCTGTGTTCCAAAGCTTTTCACAGAACCATGGTTCATGGAACTTCAACCTTTGACCTCAGAACAGATACACATGTGTTTAAGTATGTTTTTTTTGTTGTTGTTTTTTTCCCAGTCATACATTTGCCTCCATTCCTGACATATTTTTTATGGACAATATACCATCTGCAATTCAGCCTGCTGATAACCATCTTTAAAGAATCACAGGTATTTTACAGATTTTTGAGATATGGTAACATATACCATATGTTAAACTTGTTAAAACATGTAATCCATATCAAAGAAAAGTCACAAAAGTTCTCAGTTTATCTCAGTTGTTTCTCCTAGACAGTAATGAGAAGGAATGGAGAGTGGATGAAGACTAGTAATATCAAAAGGTTGCCACTTGAATTTCTGAAGAGATCTCAATGTCTCAAAACATGCTCAGATTTGCCAAGATGCCACAATCAAAAGGCAGAGATTTTAATTTTGAACTGAAATACACTATCAGTCAAAAGTTTGGAATATATATATATATATATATATATATATATATATATATATATATATATATATATGTTTAATGTCAGTAAAAACAGTAATATTGTGTAATATTATTACAGTTTAAAACAATTGTTTTCTATTTAAAATGTAATTTATTCTTGTGATCAAAGCTGAATTTTCAGCATCATTACTCCAGTCTTCAGTGTCACATGATCCTTCAGAAATCATTCTAATATGCTGATTTGCTGCTCAAGAAACATTTCTTCTTATTATCAGTGTTGAGAACAGTTTTTGCTGCTTAATATTTTTGTGGAAATCATGATACACTACAGTTTGTGGTAAGTAAGATTTAAAAAAAAAAAAGAAATTAAACCTTTTATTGATCAAGGATGCATTAAATTGATCAGAAGTGACAGTAAAAATTATTACTGTTACAAATATTTCTATTTCAAATAAACGCTGTTCTTTTGAAATTTTAATCAAAGAATCCTGAAAAATATGTTTCCATGAAATCATTAAGCAGCACAACTGTCTTCAACATTGATAATAATTGACAATATTGTTTCTTGAGCACCAATTCAGCATATTAGAATGATTTCTGAAGGATCATGTGACACTGAAGACTGGAATAATGATGCTGAAAATTCAGCTTTGTATCACAGGAATAAATTACATTTTAAAATATGTTAAGATAGAAAACAGTTCTCTTAAATTTCAATAATATATTGCTGTTTCTACTGTATTTTTGATGAAATAAATGAAGCCTGGGTGAGCATAAGAGATTTCTTTCAAAAACAAAATCTCAGTTTTTCTAAACTTTTGAACAGTGGTGTATTTTTCCTCAAATTCTTCCAAAAGCAAATTATATGGGCATATAGAGATGTAAATAATAATTGTCTAATTTTGTAAAAAGAAATCTTTTTATACAGTATAAAAACATCTTTTCAGCTGTATTTCATTAAAGTATCAACGCTGTCTTCGTTGATACTTTAATGAAATACAGCTGAAAAGATATATAAAAGAGCAATACAATATCTACAGTTAAAGAGTACATCTAATACTCTGACAAGATATTTTAGATGTTTAACATTATCAGATGAACGAAAACTGATAAGGTTTCTTCATCTATCATTAGCAGAACTTTCCAAATATTATTTTCAACTGATCGTCACAAACAGGTGTGTCAGTCTGAATGAAGTATAATCCAGTCTTACTGTACAAAATATGGCTTATGCAATTTCTTTCTTCTTTGCTGTCATTGAAATGCTGGGCAGGTTTATTCTCTGGTTCCACAGGTCCAGCAGGGTGCCCAGGGCATTTGAACTCAGACGCCTGACTGTCTCAAGGGGAAGAGGCCGCTGTGTCAGAGGACATTAACCTTTGACCTCTGGCCCCATCCATGCATTAACCTCTGTGTATCTGGTGGCCAGAGAGGAAGAGAGACCAGCGAGAGCAAAAGATATGACACGAGATGAGACAACAAGGGGAAATAAGCATGCTGGCAGCAAGACCTCACTGTTCAAATGCATATGAATACATTTTGTTAGACAAAGTTCAGCAAATCTCCCTCAGAAGCATTACAGGCGTCGACCTCTTGAACCTCAAATTACCTTTGTATTTAGAAACGTAAGAAGGCAGGCACTGTAAACACACTTAGGGGTGTATTTTGAAGGTTTTTGCAACAGCAGTTCGAATGTCAGCAGATACAAATTTACTCTCTCAGAATTGTACAAAACAGTTTGTGCTAAACAAATTGGGTGGAAGAATGGCAGCAAAAAGTCAAGAAGCTGAGAGGTAAAATAAACAAGTGTCAAGTTTCTCCCTAGGGAGCTTTCGTTATACACCTATTCAAATAAGATTTTGACTAAAACTCTGGAATTAAACTATTGAAACATGAATTTGATGTTATATATTTCTGTCATGACAACTCTTGGAGTGTTTGGCATGGTAATGGATATGACAATGTTGATATGTTTGGTGTTGACGGAATAGATCTGCTACACTGCTGCTGCTGCAGAGCAAGTACGGGACTTGTTACTGCCAATACATACACAAACACACTGCTGTGAGCAAGTAAGACATGCTGCTGCTGTACAATATAACATACACGAATTACCCGTAGCATATCTATACAGGTGGAGCTGGGGTTGGTGGAGGGTTTCTGAAAGTGTGCTGCAACTGCTACAGTAAATGCTGACCAAGTATTTGAAGGTTGAGCAGTGAACTCATTGGCTACTGATACAGCAGGAACCAATCAGCTGTGCCCTATAGAGAATGATGTGATTGCAAGCAGATTGAGTTAAGGACCTATCAGCCTGTGCCATCTAGAGTTTCATGGCAGAACTTTGTATATATTTTACCTTAATTCTTGCAATTTGCTCACTTGATTTACTCAAAAATATAGTTTTTTGTGACTCGTGCTGGCAAAATGAGTCGGAATGCGCACAGGCTAATTTCGAGCTACAGGCAAAACAAATAAAAAATGTCGATTTTGGTCGAATTTGAGGTTTTCACAAAAATGAGATCATTAAGCCCTCATCTAGCGATTCCAATGCTCCAAATAGCAATTAAACATCTAAAAGTATCTTTATTTGTACGTTTTCTGAGAGGAGTACCTTTCCTTTGACCATGAAAAATGCAGTTTTTCTCTGCTTGCTTTACCACTCGCGCTTCCCCTCATCACAAATTTGGATATCGTTGTAAAGCACAGCATTCCAACTTTGTGAATATTCATGAGCGAATTTTTGATGCCAAGAGTCTGAACCATTGAAATGTGATTTTCAACTCATGCTGATGTAAACAAATCGATCTTACTCGCGCTGACTGATCCGAAGCGCTCGCACAAAGACGCCTCAGACAGCACAAGATCACAATATACACATATAAACAGAATCACAGTACTTTAGAATTTTGAAGTAAAATATTGAAAAAAAAGTTAAATATATATTTTTCCTATAGATATTTGATTTTGACGAGGTGTGTGCCAAATTAGGTGTTATTAACAGGGATTTTAAGGTATGGTTGCTAGCTGATTTTGTTTTGGAACCTTCAGAAAACTTTAACTCGATTTTTCTCAAAATTGACTTTGCTGACTCTATCGACTTCAAACAGGTGTAGATCAGTCATTTATTCACTGATTCCAACAAATCATACATCATTTTGAATGTTTTTTAATAGAGATTGTGTCTTGGGCTTTTAAACTTTCCTCGCATTTTCTTCACTTCGAATCCCTATTAACATCCTTTACTGAGTGATTGATAAAGAAATGTTGAATTACCCTCAATGTTTTTTGTTTTTTTTTAAATTTGGGAAATAATGGAAATGTTAACAATCTCATTTAATATGTAAGGAAAATTTGCATTTTTGATTTCTGTTTAATTACACTGGAGGTGCATGGATGAAGGTGTAAAAGCAATGAAGATAAAAAAATATATATTAAAATTATTATCCAGTTATGTTACAAGCAAAACTACGAAAACACAACAAAATCTGGCATTGTAGTAAAAAAAAAAAAGTAACATGAACCAGGATACAAAATGCAAAACATTAAAATAAATAATTTTATTAATTAATCAATGCAAAAGTATACACAATCTGGCATGGTAAAATGTACAAAAAAAAAAAAAATAAGATAAATAAAAAACAACCTGAATCAGGCTTTATGAAAACCATTCCTTTAAACTGAGAGTAAATGACACAGGTGATCACCACACAGCATCCAAAGTCATGACCTAGATAAAGATGTATTCATAAATAATCAGACAGGCATGAAGGCATAAGATTTAATATTCTGTTTTTGCAGGGCTCCAAATATACGTCTATAAATAGCCCTCACAGGATTATATCTTGAACAGGAAGCTTTCAGAGCGCTCAGCGACTGATCATCGCAGGTATTAAAGCGAGCGTTACACTCGCAGGGGTTCAAAGTCCGTCTGAGCACCCGTTAGCCTCTTGATATCTCCATGATATGTGTCAGAAAGAGGTGGGAGGCAGTTTCATCCTTTTTTCCTAGTCTTTTTCGCTCCCTGAGGCTCAAAGACACAAAAAGTCTGAGGCGAGAGAGACAAGAACGTCTCTGAACAGCGTCTCTGGTGCATTCATGCCATAAAAAATGGTTTCCGAAACGACGTTCCCTGCGTTAATCAAAATTGATGAGTGATTTGAGCTTGTCGTTTCATGAATAAATAAGTTTAAAAGCTCCCCGGTGACTGACGGGAAAGAGAGTATTTACTCTAGATGTCCCTCTTTACATCTTCAGCATTTAACCTACATTCGCAGGCTCTCAAACACTTTGGCTGTCACTTCTGTGTCTTTGCTCAAATTTGAAATCTAGGTTGCCGCTGGTGTGCGTACGTGTGAGGAAATGCGGCGAAATCTAGCAGAAGGACAAGTCCCGGCCTGTCACAGAGAGATGGTTCGCGGTCTATCCTTCCTCGCGCTTTCCGAGCGTGTCTTCTTGACCTACTTTGTGGTCTTTGGTTAATCCCTGGATACGAGAGAGAGAGAGCGAGAGAGTGGTCTGGGAGGGGCTGCTTTGCTTTTCTTCTGCCTCATTTGACTATCAGATGGAAAGGACAGAGCCCCTTGTAAAAACATTTCCAGGCAGCCGTGAGATTTGAATGTGCCATCACAGCACTCTCTGCCGTTGTTATTCTTTCGCTCTCTGATCTTTTCCCTACTGCGATCCCGAAGATCTTTTTCTCTGAGGAGGCATCGCATGTGTCTGAGTTGTTACTGACACCGAGACATGGTTCTCATCAGGTGACAAACAAGCTCTGACATCTTTCCTGTCATGTTGCGTCTGGCCTTGTTTCTAACTTAACACGCCATTCTCTGGAGATGCCACTGATATTTTTTTCTTTTTTCTTTTTGTAGGCCGGTCTTTTCTACGAGAAGGACGCTTTTCCTTGTGGACTTTGTTGTGCATCAGAATCTTTTCAGATTGAGATAAACACATTATAAAAGCCAGTGTATCGGCTTTCTAAGTGACACAGTTGGGTGAGATTTTATTACTGAGCGTTAAAAGGATCGAGTTATTGAACCTCTTGTCATCCTTGTCCGTGTCAGATTGCTGATGTTGTAGTTGATAGGGGATCGTGTTTGTGTTTAGGACATGTGTTACAGACCTCAGTTTCCACTGTGGATGAAACAGAAGGAACTCTGTATGGAGGTTTCTACTTTTCTACCCAAAAATTTAACCTATGTCACTATTTACTCACCCTCAAGAGATTTAATACAACTTGTGTGTTTTTTTCCAAGTCTGAAGTCATGTGATAGAGCTATGACTGAACTTGTAACTTTCAAATCCAATATGGTGGCTACATCAGTGCATCAAATATAATGTCAATTACATGACCAAACATTATTGGTTCTTATGACCAAACATCATTTAAAATACATTTTTAAAGTTATTGTATGGCTTTAGAGCACTTGGAATACATCAAATATTGAAGATTCACTTATATTATTATATTTTTCATGTTAATGATGATACTATGGAGCCCCTAAAGGGACATGGTGAAGGGAAAAAAATTTGACATGGAGGAAAAATTATATGCCAGTGCTTTTGTGCTCCTCCGAGAATCTTTGCTTTCACTCACAAAACTTTTGCGTACCCCTGAGAAACTTTGCGTTTGCTGGGAAAGAACGCAAAAGTTTTGTAAGCGAATGCAAATTTTCTTGTTGGGACAACGCAAAAGTTTTGTGGGGGAATGCAAAAGGAATGACATATGATTTTTCCTCCCATCTCACATTTTTTCCATCACCATATGATGGAACAATGGGCTCTGTATGATGCTGATAAATATTGAAAATATTATATTAAAGATAATTAAAATGATAGATAATTAAAATTATATTAATTAGAGGTTGACTGAAATATTGGCACCAATAGTTGCTTTTTGGAACTCCCAGTTAACGAGAAAAATCAACACTAATGGTTGCAGATCATTTTTTGTTTAATTTGTTCATGTTCTTTCTTTCTGTTCATTGAAATGTTTCATTTAAATTACTGATTTTAAAAAAACTATTGGCCAATTAATCAGTTATTAGCCAGATTTTCCAATTTCTTTATCGGCAAAATCTAATATCTATCTACCCCTAATGTTAATAATTTTAACTATTACATATTTTATATTATAGTATAAGATAAAAATAATATTATATACTAATATTATATATAAATTTGAAATATTATATACAATATTTTGTCTAAATATATTAAAAATAAAACATGAACATGAAAACAACATGAAAATGGATATTTAATTTAAGATTTGCTAAAGATTACATTTAACAGTATTATTAAATGATTAGTGTTTTAGTAAAGATTAACTGAGTGTTAGATAATGGTAAAGGTAATCTAAAAGTAAAAACAGAGGAAATGGTGCAGGGATGACATCAAAACCTGGAAGACTAATTCGCCAGTGGTACCCTCAAGATTTTCCTGGGTTTTTGTAATGGGCTTTTTCAGTTTATGAGTAAAATAAGGTCTGTGGTAAATATAACTTGATGATACTTTGACATTGGCTGCATCCGAAAACTTAGGCAGCTCACTTGTTGCCTCAGTGCCCTATCACCCTGTTGAAAAAACAACAACATTTGCTGGTTAGGTATACAGAAGCATGGCAGCTGGTCCTGAGCTGGTTATAAGTTGGTCATGAGCTGGAGCTAGTTGCATAGGACCAGCACTTGACCAGTTTAAACCAGCTCATGACCAGCTAAGGGCCAACTAAGGACCAGCTTAAACCAGCTCAAACCAGCTGCCATGCTTCAAAACATACCTAACCAGCATGTGCTGTTTTTTTCAACAGGGCAGGCAATGACATTTAATGAGGTTTAATGATCTACAGCAAAATAGAGCGAGCTTTGGTGATAACTAAGCAAATGTTTAAGTACTACAATAGTAATTTCTCGCTAGAAATGACATCAAAAGTAGAAAAACAATGGTCAAAAATTTATATTTACACACAAACTGACCACCAACCGCAACTTTCAGACACCATCTTTATTTTTTAGCTCTACTGTCAGGATTGTGGGATATCAAAGGCAGCAAAGGATACATCTACAGTATGCTGCCTTCAAAAATCGATCAGATGAAGGCATCTCATGAGACAGGAAATGAAGCTAACTTTGGATTCGGACATGCCTTGATGCCTTCCTACCTTGGAATGTGTTCTCCATTTTTCAGTTTTCGGATGCAGCCATTTTATTCTACAACGAAAACTGCTCAAACAGCATTCAGGTTTTGGAATGACATGAAGGTGAATAAAAAGTGACAGAATTTACATTTATCATTGAATCATTCCTTTGACATGTCTATATTATTAACCAAATTGAGAGAGATGAAATATCAACAAACGTCTATAACGATAAGTACACCCAAAGGTCACGTCCTAATCAAGTTCTGGAAGGTCAAAAGCAGCCTTTGACTTTAAAACAGCCCAATCTGCATTGTTTGCATGAGGCCCACCTGTGGGGGAAACTCAGCTGTCAGCGAGACCCCCCTCACCCAGTGAGCCGATCAGAGGACAAAAAGACAACTCCGCAAGGTTACACTGCCTCTCTCTCCCGCTCTAGACCGATCGCTCAGGGGGAGGAGGGGGAGAGTGGCCATGGCCCCCCCGGGCACATTTCCTCTGTTCCCACGGGGGCATTGACATTCAATTGCCCCTGTTTGCTCATTATCAGAGCAGCATGGAACAGTCTGAGGCTGTTTTAACAGGCCGTACGTAGTAGAGATAAAACTCCCTGTTCAAGGGGGTAGTCTGCAGTCCACAACAACCCTGTCTCACTCTCTCTCTCTCTCTGTTTTTCACACATACTCACATTATCATTCTCTCTCACATGTGTCAATGTTGAAAACAAGCAATGTGATCCAACAAAATTAGAACGTTGGATCGCATTGCTTGTTTTATGTATATTTTTCAAACATATAAAAAATATAAATATATAAGACTTTATGCATGCCCATATACTGTTTTGTCAAATATATCATCTCCTTAAGGTTGGAATACACTACGCGACTTTTGCTCAGATTTTCCCCCCGATTTGCAGTCTTGAAACACGAAAATCATGTAGTTTATAATGAGCACGGACTTGATTTTTTAGCTTCAGACTATGATTCCATCCAGTCGAAGGATATCAAAATATCTTATTTTGAACCGATAAATAATTTACTGCCACTGTGTGAATAATACGTAATCATGTAACCAATAAAAAGTAACTGTAGTCTATATTTTAAAATCTAATATCTAATTACAAGTACTTAATTTTTGGAATCTGATTACGTAATCCAGATTACATGTAATCAGTTACTACCCAGAACTGAGCGCATGTGATACAGTCCATTAATGGATGCATTCTAGTTTTGATGTGTCATATCAGTTACTTGCAGTGTAGATATAGTGATACTAGTGCACTTGGACAGCACTGCAGTCCCAGACGTATTTCTTATCCCTCTGAGACGCTCACAGGCAGTCCACTCCGGGGAAATCTCAGCATACGGCACTGCAGATCAATGACTGCTGACTACACTGCTACACAAGTACATTTCCATGACACTGTGATATCAATGACATATTGCTTTTGGTGTGTGTATGTGTTTGATTGTCATCACATGTGCATAGATAGATTGAAAATATGAATATTCTAGGTAAATATCATAGATTAAATAAATAAAGTGAGGTGGAATGCATTGACCAGACAAATACAAATGGAGTTTAAATGAGTCACATCAACCTTGCGCTTCAGTCAATAGCAGCCGTGACCCTTCATAGTGTGAAAGCGATGACCTTTTTGACCCCTCATTGCCCCACTGTTATCTGCGTCCGGCAAACAATTATAGTCTCTACTGAGAAGTCCATGTGCAGAGTTTTTTTTTGCCATGTTACAAATCAGTTGCAAAATGTCAGCAACATCTGGCCCTCTACAAATATTTTGCTATTAAAAAAGGAAGTTTGTAGCTCCCCTATAATTTATGCTGCAGATCAAATGTTGATGTAAGGATGACCTCTATGCGGCTGTCTGTGATTAAACAGTTTCCAACTGCTGAAAGCAAATTATGGAGAGCAGAGAGATAAAATATTCAGTCTGACCTTCAGATGGCCCTGAAACACAATCTCCTCTGAATAATCTACGGGTCACTAACTTTGTCCTTCACACTGTGAAAATCTCACCCGCCCCTCACACACGCACTCCTCTCTCACTGTCTCGCTCTGTCTCACTGTATTTATCTTCCTCCTCGGCCTTTAAAAGGAATAGTTCATCCAGAAATGAAAATGCTGTCATCATTTACTCAGACTTGTGTCGCCGCAAGCCTGCATGATTTTCTTTCTTCCATGAAACACGGGGAGAAATTTTGAGGAATGTTCATGCTGCTTGAATGTAATGAAAGCATATAGTGGCCTGGCTTCTGTCAAGCAGCAAAAAGCACAAAAAAATGCACCATTAAAACACCAATTGAAGTCAGTATTACTTATGTGCTATATTTCAATTATTCTTTAGCCATATGATAGCTTTTTGTCAAGCTAATGATGTCAAGCTAAGTGTAGCTTCTTTTATACAAAAATACTTACAGCATATGAATTTCAGTTCCTTTTAATTCTGCTTTATTTTAGAAATAATACTGTAAAGTCTACATTGCTTCCTCAATTCAAATTCATATTCAATTTACAATTATATATGCATACAGTTTCTATTGTTAAGTAACACAATTCAGTATTTATTTACACTAAATATAATTTAAAAACTAGAATATAAGTTTATGTATATAACTGAGGTGAAAATATTGTAATAAACAGCGAAATTAAATAAAATATTCCACTATGGAAAAGAACACCTAAAATGTTCTACACTGATCAGTGAGTACTTTTGTGAATCATTTAAATAAACTGTCATTAGAATGAATCAGATTTTCCAAATCTACATATGAGAGAGAGAACCATTTGGGATGATTTGATTCTGTATAATAAATACATTCTAATGCTATTTATGTTAATTTTCCCCAAACCAATTTAGCACAAACACCGCCCCAGATCTGATTTTATTGGTCAACTGAGGCCTTGTCCACACTGATACGTTTTCACTTAAAAACGCATCTTTTTCACGTTTTTGCCTTCCGTCCACACTGAGATGGCGTTTTTGTCAAGGAAAACTGAGCTCTTGAAAACGCTGGATAAATTTGAAAATGCTGTTCTTGCGTTGTAGTCTGGATGGTGAAAACGGAGATAGTTGAAAATTATGACACATGTTTAGGACATGTGATGCATATTGTACCCATAGATATCTATAGTTATACCGGCATTGTTGTGCCTGCTATTTACATTAACAGTATTGCTCAAGTTAAGTGCTCCTTTGTAGAATCTTTGTATTACATTTCTCCAAAGATGACTGAGAATTTACTCTGGACGCAACAGTGAGTGATGCGGTATTATTATTGTGCTAATAAAACGATCGTGCCAGAAGAATAGCGTGAGAACTTTGTTATTTCTGCTCTCTCTGCATCATCTCGTGAGCTTTTAGTATGTTTTACGCATGCGCAGTAAGGTGATTTAAGCGTTTTCAGACATTTCGGCGTGCATGAGCAATTTTTGGAAAACTTTTTCAGACGTTTCAGTGTGGATGAGCAACTTTTGGAAAATGCTTTAAAATGCTAGTGTGGATGATGTCATTTTTAAATGAAAACTTCATTTTCAGGAGTCTCCGGATTAATGTAGATGTAGCCTAAATCAAACAGTCACCGGTCAAGCAAATGTCAGACTTCATGGATTAAAACGATTATTAAAACTTTAAAGTTATGGTTATTGTCAGGATTATGTTTGGTTTCCTTGTCACGTGCTATCGGAATCATTGTAAATATGAGTTTCCTAGTTAAAAATTGGACTTAACTGGTTTAGGAAAAAACCATGCAATGCTACATATGGGAGAGAGAACCGTTTAGGACAAACCGATTCACTAGAATGAATTGGACTACAAAGAGCTACTAATGAGAGAAATATTTAGGATTTGATTAAATGAATGGGACAGTTTTCCAGCACTACACATGAGATGTGACTTTTCAAGTCTCATGACACTTGTGCATTTACACAGCCTCACATCAGATCCACAGACACACACACAGTGTCATTACTGCAGTCAGACCTGCGTCCACGAGAAATATCCCGCAGCGTGCTGCCAGGTGTGTGCTGCTTTTGATGCATGTAACAGCTACAAACCCTCTGCATCTGCTGGAAAATACTGATGTTTCAGCAGCTTTGAGACATCAGTTATGCAGTGTATGATTACAGCATGGCACAAGGCCAGCGGAAACGATCCTGACGCAGACTGGAACTACATGGTGACATTTGAGTCCATCTAATAAACACCTGTGAGGAATAGTATCATGAATTAGTCATTATGTTGGGGACCATACACTGGCCAAGTCATATGGATGTATTTGTCTTGACTTACCTAGTCCAAGGGTAAGTAAACATATTTAATCTTTAGTGAGTTTCAGTGCCATATGGAAGCCAGCGCCTGTTTTATCTAATCTTCAGACAAACCCCACCTGCTGGGGTCGGCCAGGGTGATTCAATCATAGTACTACATAATACCACAGTTACATCAAACACGGATGCATTAAAACCCACAAAGACCACAACTCCAGTTTAAAAAGGAGTACAAAGACATTCCTGCAAAGTCACAGCGCAGACACTGGACAAAGATGAAAGTTTCCAGTGACCATGTGTCGACCGCCTGTGTTTACACACAATATCAAATAAAGTATGCTTTGCAAGGTTATGTGGTCGGCTGTATGCATATCCTTGTTTAACTTTCGTAGGCCAGTAAGGCTGTGCATGTAAACCTCACTCTCCTGATCTCAAGAGGCTCTCTAGCGACTGACGCTAGAGACTGTGGTCTTTAGCCTCCTTGTTACAGTGCCCGACTCCCATGCCGGTGGACCAGGGTTTGAGTCCCGCTTAGAGTAACTTTTGTAGGCTAGTAAGAGCTCTGCGTGTAAACCTCACTCCCCTGATTTCAAGAGGTGCTCTAGAGACTGTGGTCTTTAGCCTCCTTGTTACAGTGCCCGACTCCCATGCCGGCTGACCCAGGTACGAGTCCCGCTTAGAGCAGGCAGTTTGAACAGGAGGGGTTACATTGGTGCCGTGACCCGGAAGGGAGTAAGGTTTAGGGGGGTGAGTGTAACTGTTGTAAGCCAGTAAGAGCTGTGCGTGTAAACCTCACTCCCCTGATTTCAAGAGGCGCTCTAGAGACTGCGGTCTTTGGCCATCTTGTTAGAGCGCCCTACTCCCACGCTGGCTGACCTGGGTTCGAGTCCCGCTTAGAGCAGGCGGTTCGAACAGGAGGGGTTACATTGGTGCCGTGACCCGGATAGGAGTGAGGTTTAGGGGGGTGAGTGTAACTGCAGTAGGTCAGTAAGAGTTGTGCATGTAAACCTCACGCCCCTGATCTCAAGAGGCAATTTAGCGACTGACGATGTTGGTGGACACAGATTCAAGTGCAACATGTTTCTGAATCAACATCTTTGTTGATCCTGGAACAACATTCCAATCAACCAATCAGATCTGAGAGACAAGTTTACAGTTTATGTCCAGTTTAGGCTTATAACCAGGGTTAGGTGCTTCTACATCAGTGTTATTCACCTATCATTTCCCTCTGATTTTAGGGATAACTTATGGGTAGGGTTAGGTTTAGGGGTAGGGGTAGGATTTTCGGACAGGAATGCTGTTCCATGGTCAACAAAATATGTTGACCTAGGAATGCGTCTAACTCGGCAAATTCACTACGTGCATGCATCGTACGACCACTTGTGTTAAGGGTGCCATTTAGGACATGGCTATATTTTCATAGAATTTTTTGGCACTAATTTGTTTTTTCACAATGTGGCAACATTGGCCCATTGTTTAACAGTCAAAAAAGAAATTGATTTGATGGAGCAACAACAAACTACCGTAGATGACAATAATAGGGGGTTAAAAGATAACCGCAACTCTAGTTTAAAGGAGATTTTAAAGATCTTTTTATCAGCCATAACTTGTGGAGAAAATAGCGCTGACACTGGACAAAGATGAAACTTTCCAATTCGCATGTGTCAACTGCTAAGTGTTCAGTCCAACATACTTTGGGTTTTACTTTTAGGCTGCATTTACACTGGCACATAAAAATAAGATTTTTCCAATATGCAACCAAACACATCTGATAAACATTATAGAGGCAAAGCGCACTGGCCTAACTCAAAGACAGACCAAAACCAGAGAGATGATGAGATATAAAACATTTTCCTGCCTTATTAGTTGATGAAATTCATTCTCTGATCTCTCTTTGTAACAGTTACCTAAGTTACATTTTTAATCCACATTACCAGGTGTGTACTTTTTGTGTACAAAAATGTGGATTTTAACTGAATTTAGAAAATTTTTTTTCTTTTTGTTAATTTGATTTATTTAATACTTATAACTAGGATTTAATAAGTCCACACCACAGCTATAATGATAACGGCACAGAGAAAAGATGTCGTTGGAATCACTTTCAGAACTATTTTTGATGCTTTTATATTTATCACTATAGTCATCTTTATACTTATCGTTCTTGCCTTTAGTTTTGCTTCAGTTGCATTTAGGTGACCCTACTGATTTAAAAAAAAATCAAAAAGATTGTGAGGTGTGGATACAGAAGATATTTACCACTCAGATATTTACAATTGGCTAGCGAGAATAGTGAATTATTGGCAGTTAACAGTAGCAACTGTGTTTTCTGTCCTAGTGTGAACTGCTGGCACATTTCCATCTCATTGGCTGCCACCGTTGATGTTTCCATTCTTAATGTAGCCTTTAAAGCTGACGTTTGACACTCTTACCTCATGCAGATGGGAATCGTGTGTGATCTGGAGAAGCTCGCAGCTGTATACTGATAACTTCAATGATCATAATTTGTTGGCATAGACATTAGTGCCAAGCCTCATATAATCTCGGCCAAAATTGTGAAGTTAGTGTACACATCATAAACGCCCTGCGTTATCAAATGCCACTAAATGTTTCACATCAAAGCCAAATGTTTGAATAATTCATGAAGTCTTCATGTTTGTAGTCTGAGAGGGCAAAGAAATCGAGCATATGTCCTGTGCCATGAATGTGATCGAAACTGGATCCGCGTTATGAACCGACTCCAGCTGCAAAGGAGTTACAGATTTGTTGTGCATTCAGCGCAAAGTGAATAACCTTTGTGAATTATTTAGTTTATTGACCTCCGAAAGGTCGTTTCCTGCTGGCGGAGAAAGCGCCAGCTGGTTTGCAGGTGACACGTTCAAGGTCGCACGATCCCTTCGGTTCGTAATGCATTTGTCAGTTGCCGGGAATGAGGGTGGCAAATCGTTCACTTGATTAGCACGACCAATAAGACCTGCCAAAGATAATAAAGCACACAGTGGCTTAAGGAGATGTGTCAAATACCCCCACTGTCTCTCTCTTTCACACGCACACATTCGCTCTATTCTTGTTTTATTGTTCTGAGATGAAGGTTAAAATGTCTGCTGAACAAACAGAATGGGCCAGACCCCGGGCGCAGAAGGCTGGCTGTGCTGGATCCAGGCAGTTCTCGGGCCTGACTCCATTTGGGAGTGTCAGAAGACTGACCGCGGGGCGCCACAGGCACTCTGTGCCTCTCAGAGGGGTGAAAGTGAGGCTAATTCCTGACCAAGCTGTCACACATAATCATCGAGGAAAGCTATGAGCCTTATTAGCACGAGTGTTTTGGCAGTGTGAGGTGCTGCGTTGAGAGAAAGTCTGGATGAATAATAGATGCATAAGGAAGAGAGCGAGAGATAGTGTGGCGGGTTTTGTGATCTGGATATGAGCTCTGTAAGATTGAGGTGTCATGGGAATAGTTCAGCCAAAAAGGAACATTCTGTCATCATTTACTCAACCTCATGTCGCTATGACTTTCCCTCTTCTGAGGAACACAAAAGGTGGTTGTCAAGCTCCAAAATGACAAAAATGCACCATAAAAGTATCATAAAAGTGGTCCAAATGACTTTTGTATGCCACAAGAAAAGGAGAATTAATGCCAACATGAAAATTCTGCTAAATTGATCTTATGCATGGATGAATCATTCACAATATGTTTCATTTATATATGAAGAGTTTGGTTCCAAAACGCGATAAATGGCATTTTAAAAAAAAATTGAGTTTCTGCCAAAATCAGTATTGTATCTGGTCGGTACTGAAAAGTCATTTATTAATTTTGTGCAAAATGCAATATCCGTTGTGTTATTCTGTCATGTTTTCTCCCTTTCTTTCCAAAACGCGACAAACGCCAGTCTCCTTTCTCTGCAGAATGCAATATATCTGCTCAACCAATCACAGCGCACCATTCCAGGCACTGTAAACAGTAATGGCGGCGCTCTGAATACACCCGGCATCCTAGTTTTCCTTATCTACTTTGTACTTTGTGATAAAAAAAAAAACAGAACAATTAATAATTTTGACGGCATTCATGAACCTGTGGTGGTTTCTGCGGTGGGAAAGAAACAGTCATTGAAATGTAATCATTTACGTAAGGAAATTAAGAAGATGAGGCACTCGAGTCGGGAGGAGGAAAAATGCCGGCTGTTGCTTGTTCCATGACAGCATCAAACTTCTGTCATGGTCCCCAAAACTGAATCATGGACAGTTTTTTTAAAAGCCATTTTTAATAACAATGTACTCTGTAAATGTGTTTATTTTAACCGTGCGGTGGGGCCAGGTACTCTGTAATAATCGGTAATGACAAACGGAGACATAATTCATTTATAACATTAACAAGATGACTCGTTGAATTCATTTTGGGAGCGACGACTGAATGTATTTTTAGTCATATAAGATTAGTATTGACAAAGTTCAGAGGCTGTCATATATGTGAATCAACTTACTTTGTTGTGTATTTTCAATATGAAAAATAACTTTTATATTGATGGATTTATTGCATTTTGGGGAAAAACTAATCTGTTTTTATAATAAACCTTTTAAAATCAAAATGTAGGTTTGAATTTTCAATGTTTTTATACCCAAAAGATGCTATGTGAAAGTTTAGTGGTTTTCATCTTGCCACTTTCTTGGTAAAGAAAACACCTTTTTACTCAAATTAATCAAAATGGAGTTATAGCGTTTTGGAACCAAACTCTTCATATACAGCGGGAGGCTTGCCTCCTCTAAGCCCATTGAGTTTTAACAGACCCCTTAAAACATGCGGTGGGTTTGGTGGGGGGTAATTGAGAATGAATGAGGAAAAATCACATGAGAGGAGGCAATGCCTCCATCACGCTGATTGGATATGATTGGTTATGGTTGGATATTATTGGTTTGTGCGATAAATCCCGCCTCTTGTTTTCGTGCACATTCATGATTGGCCTGAATAAAAAAAAATAAATAAAAAAAAATGATGCCGTTAATGGGAAGACTAATTAAAAAGTAAGTAAACAACTCACCCACTTAGATAATACCGCTTCATGTCACATCAAAATCAAACTTAAAATGGCCTGAAAACATGATGACTGTGGGGGGTTTTAGTGAGCAATCAGCTTGGTGAAATTAAAGGTACATTGTTTACCAAGCTTGATGACTGATAATCCGAAAATAAGTTGGCTATTAAAAAGAACAACTCAACATCAGTTCACAAATATAATATATTGTTTAAATTGTTACTGCCTTTATTTATTCTTTTGGAATAAATGTAAAAATGCATAAACCCTGATGAGATTTAGGTATACTTGGTTTCAATAAATAGAACATTACTCACATTGTTAATATAAAAATATAAAATAAAACTGTATTTGTTTTTTGTATGTTATGTGAAGTAATGTTTATTTAACCAGGAAAATGTGACAACATTAAGTGTAACTGGGACATAAATTTACATTTGATTTATATAAAAAACATTAATAAAACTTAAAACTATGAGGACTCCTCATTTCAGAACACCACTGCACACCACTGTTTAAATCAT
The DNA here is from genome assembly GCF_019924925.1 of Ctenopharyngodon idella. Lineage (NCBI taxonomy): Eukaryota > Metazoa > Chordata > Actinopteri > Cypriniformes > Xenocyprididae > Ctenopharyngodon > Ctenopharyngodon idella. Next base: position 42,565,694 of record NC_067229.1, read on the forward strand.
AGCAGTACAGATGTCTGATTCATGAATGAATAGTTTTTTAGGCATATCGTTTCAATGAATCAGCATCCACTTGAATACGGTATGAATGATTTGTTCACAAATCAGACTGATCTGGTTCTCTAGTTCGACTCTTGCTGAATTCAGAACCGCATACTAGCATACTACTCTTACTATTTCTGCAATAGAAAGATGTGGTAAAAATAGTATGAGTAGTATACTAGTATGCAGTTCTGAATTCAGAATTAAACTCAATGATTCGGTTACACAATGGTTAACAGCCTCCTCTAGGGGAAAATTATTAGTGAATAACTACTTAACTACTTTAGTCTGTTCATAACCTAAAGTTATCATATGACTTCAAAAGACTTTCTTGTCATTTTGGTGCTGACAACCCCAGTTTTAATTATGAAATTTTAATATATTGCAAAAAATTACCAGGATATCGTTCAAAAAATTCACCTTTTGTGTTCCACAGAAGAAAGAAAGTCATACAGGTTTGGAATGCGGGTAAGAATTTTCATTTTTTTGGTGATCTATCCCTTAAGACATCTCACTTTTGACTGCATTATATTAAACACTGATAATGGAAGATCAGTGCAGTGCCTGAATCTGGAAAATCATGTCTGTCCTCTGCATGCTGGGGTTGGGCTGCATGCAAAGGTCACAATAAGGTCATATTTATCAGGCAGTGAGACGATAGGGATCACACAAACATGCATTGAACCATTTGTGCCATTAACCCTGAGCCTTCCCCAGAGACTGAGCTGAGCGTGGAAACAAAAGGGTTGAAAAAGATCTGAATTGTAACTGACCAGGATTTGACATTACTGTGACGACATGTTTTGAAACGTACAATTCATGCTCCTATTGATTTTATTTGCACCAAACAAGTTGTCCGAATGCTGCATGAGCTAATGTCAGCAGCAAAAAGCTATATTTCATCACCCACTCAGACAAAACAAGAGAGAAATGCACTTTTTAGTGTTGCTTAGTATTTTCTATTTCTCAGACACAACTGTTCTCATCTCAGCCTCATAAACACGTACATAGAATCCTGATGGATCTCTTCAAGGGAAAATGATCCAGTCTCACTGAGGGACGTGCGTTAAAGGTCACTCAGCTGGAGAACGGGCTCTCACAGTGAGCTGAACTCTCTGACTGCAGTTTGATTCATGAGCTCACAACACACTGAGGTTTCATTTGATTTAGAGGGAAGATGCGAACAGAAATCTCATTTTAATCATTTACATTTTCACTCTGGATGTCATATTGTCTTAAAAGGCTATAAAATGTCCTTAGTTTTAACACACATGATTCATTAGTGGACATTATTCTAAAGAGAAAGTGTGTTTGTTTTTTCTTTGTCAAAATGTAGTCTGAAACTTTTCTTTTGTTGATGTAATGAAGGTTGCGGATGAAAGAAAAAAAAATATATATCCAATAATGTCATATTTTATCATGTTATATTTTACCAAGATATATTTTCATTAACCAATCAAAACCTGATGGATAAAATCAAGTACCGTCCTAAATAATTTAATTCTAAATATTATTTTTTCACTTGGAAAAATGAAAGCTAAAGAAATACAGTACTGTTCAAAAGTTTGGCCTCAGTAAGATTTTTAAAAAGAAATTAATACTTTTATTTAGCAAAGATTCATTAAAATGGTCAAAAGTGACAGCAAAGACCTTTATAATGTTACAAAAATATATATTTCAAATAAACACTTTTCTTTTGAACTTTCTATTCATCAAAGAATCCTGAAAAAAACGTATGTAAATGTAAATAACATCATATTAGAATGATTTCTGAAGGATCATGTGACACTGAAGACTGGAGTAATGATGCTGAAAATACAGGATAAACTACATTTTAAAATATATTAAAAAATAGAAAACAGTTATTACTGATATTTCACAATATTTTACTGTATTTTTTATCAAATAAATGCAGCCTTTGTGAGCATATGAGACCTCTTTTAAAAACAATAATAAACCTTCCCGACCCCAAACTTTTGACCGGTAGTTAATGTTAAATTACAGTAGTAATGGTTGCAAAGCACAATTCTTGTTGACTTTAATGACTAATGTTTGTTGGTCATATTTCAACCTTTATTCTTTGAAACAAGGAAAATCAAAGAACACTCTGAACAGTGAAAGTAATGACTGTGCTGAATCCTGAGAGGTTCCCTCAGTGCAGCAGTAATGGAAGCTGTTGACCTCTTTATTACTCTGAACTTCTGCAGGTTGCTCTGCTTCGACATCTCTTCCAGACAACTCTGTTTCAGAGCTCATTTGCAACAAGACAGCCTATTGTAATAGCACAGAAAACTGTATTGATTTTGCCACTAACAGCGTGGTGGCTCCCATTGATCAGGACTAAACACTTATTATTCAGAGTTCCCAGAATGCTCTGCTGGCTGACACAAGCTGCAGGTCTCACTTATGAGGTCTGGATGGGGCTTGTGTGTCCTCATTTTACCAGTGTACATTTTTTAGAGGAAGAAAATGAGAAAAGGATAGTTTGCCCAAAAAATGAAAATGCGATCATTATTTACTTACCCTCAAGTTGTTCCAAACCAGTTCTTTCTTCTGTGGAAAACAAATGGAGATATTTTGACAAATGTTCATGCTGCTCTTGCCAATACAATGGATTTGAATGGAGACAGGATGCTGTTGAGTTCCAAAAGAAAGAAAAAAGCATCAAAATATGTGTTACATTACAAGTTTTCTGAAGCCATACAACAGCTTTGAACCCTAACCTATTAAATAAATAAATAAATGAAAAAATTGATTGAGAAACATGAAAAGTAATACATGTTGAACAACATGAGTTTGGATAAATGAGAGAATGATAAACTGACATATTTTACCATTAAAATAAACAATCTGCGCAAAATGTAACTTTATTTTTTTTGTAACTCACTTCTTTTTTACCTTTAACAATTATCAAAAATAAAAATAAATGAATACAATAATTAAATATTAGTATATTACAATAAATAACAAATTATTATAATATTATATATGTTAAGTTGCAACAAATTGTAATTTAAATAATAAATTCAAATAAATGTGTAATAATAAATTCAAATAATAATTTAAATTATTATTTTATTTATTATTACATATTATATTACGTTATATAATAATAAATGTATGCAATATAAAAAAATATAAAAATGAAATATTTTTGGAGGGACTTTGAATTCAAATACGTGACCCTGGACCACAAAACCAGTCATAAGGGCCAATTTTTTGAAATTGAGATTTATACATCACCTGAAAACTGAATAAATAAGCTTTCCATTGATGTATGGTTTGTTAGGATAAGACAATATTTGGCCGAAATACAACTATTTGAAAATCTGAGGGTGCAAAAAAATCAAAATATTGAGAAAATCGCCTTTAAAGTTGTCCAGATGAAGTCCTTAGCAATGCATATCAACTCACAAAAATACATTTTTGATATATTTACGGTAGGAAATTTACAAAATATCTTTATGGAACATGATCTTTACTTAATATCCTAATGATTTTTGGCATAAAAGAAAAATTTATAATTTTGACCCATACAATGTATTATTGTTGGCTATTGCTACAAATATACCCTTGCGACTTATGACTGGTTTTGTGGTCCAGGGTCACATATATTTGATTAAAAAATTTGCACCGCTGGTTGGTTTGTTTGTCTGCTGCTCTATGTAATGTAACACTAACTGCATGTTCTCTTTCTAAGGGTTTAACCTGTCAAACGTCAGGACTCTGTCAGTCAGCTGATTCTTTTTGCCCAGCTGTGAGCTTGTGAGGAACAAAATCAATGCGCCAGAGTAAAATCACTTGGTGGAAGACATGAGACAGCCGCGGGCCCCCGCGCTTACCTGAGTTCCATTTCATGCATCAGCTGTCTTAACACAAACACAGTGAATTTACACACGCGCGCACACATACACACACTTCTAATGTCTCAACAACACTGGCAATGTTCTGTACAGCTGTGACCTGTTCTGGCCCTGAGGGAATCCCAGTAAAGACAAAACAGCAGTATCCACACACACACACACACACAACCACACACACAGACCCACATATGCAAAGCATTCAGATTGTCTCTGTCTCGGACCGCCCAATGTCAGCTGTGCAGGGACTACACAGGAAGCTGCGCAGACAACTGCAATAAAACTGTCCAACTAATGAAAGCCGGACCCAGATTAACCCCTCACATTAACTCTGCCAATGCTGGATACACAAAACCTCCCCTCATCTCCACTTTGGGATCAAACTTGATGCTTTTATGGCCACCCGGAGGAAAATGTTATTGCTCAGAGGTTGCTCTTTAAAGGGATAGTTCACCCAAAAATGAAACTTATCCCATGATTTACTCACTCCCAAGCCATCCTATGTAGGTGTATATGACTATCTTCTTTCAGACGAACACAATCGGAGATGTATTTAAAAATATCCTGGCTCTTCCAAGCTTTATAATGGCAGTGAAAGGGGGGGCGAGATTTTCAAGCCCAAAAAAAAATGCATCCATCCATCATAAAAATAATCCATATGGCTCCAGGGGGTCAATAAAGGCCTTCTGAAGCGAATCGATGGGGTTTTGTAAGAAACGACTAAAACTTTATTAAACCTTTAATAACTATCGATACCGATATCGATACTATCGTACGCATCGATTTGTGGCAGAAGAGTAACCCCCGACCCGACGCATGACGAACACGGAAGAGCATAAGATAGAGCAAAACAAAACATCAGTCAAGAATTAGAAGTCTAAAACAAGAAATTTTAAAGAGAAATGTCAGAGGATTTTAATATAAGAGAAGCGGAGCTTGAGTTTGTTGCCCACCCCTATTTGTTTAAACGCGGGAGGCATCTAAGCTTACGATGCTCTTACCTCGTTCGTCATACATGCCGTCTGGGGTTACTCTTGTGGCGCAAGTCAACTTGCGTTGTACGTGTATGGTCGTCTGCCGGGAGCTAGTTATTTTAGTTTATAAAGTTTTAAATATGGATGTTTTTCTCACAGAAACCCATCGCTTTGCTTCAGAAGGCCTTTAATAACTGTGAGCCATATGGATTATTTTTATGATGATAGATGCATTTTTTTGGGTTTCATTTAAATAAGTTATGAAGTCAAATATCGAGCTTCTGCCAGACCACCTTCCGTATACAAGTTACGAAGAAAGTGTAAACTGGCGCTGCGTCAATTACACTTTTTCTGCAAGGTTAACAGGAAACGCGCATGACGTAGCGTAAGCTTTGTGAACTGCAAGAGGTTTACATTTCTGCGTACGTTGATTCGACTTCATAACTTGTTTAAATATGGATTTTTTTTACACAAACGCATCGCTTCGCTTCAGAAGGCCTTTATTAACACTCTGGAGCCATGTGGAGTACACGTTTATGATCAATGGATGTGGATGGAAGCACTTTGTTCAGCTCATACTCACTGAACCCTATCAATGCCATTATAAAGCTCAGGATATTTATTAATATTTATTCAATTGTCTTCGTCAGAAACAAGAAAGTCATATACACCTAGGATGGCTTGAGGGTGAGTAAAGGTTGGGCTAATTTTCATTTCAAAGTGAACTAATCCTTTAAATGACAACTGTTTAAACTGATCAAGAATAACAAAAACAGCCCAGTGTACCAAGAGACTCATGTTCTTTAAGTCCGATAACATGCTGCTAGATGGACAATATCAACAAATTCAAATATCGCAATTGTTTCTCCTAGACAGCAATGAGATTAACTGGAGACCAAACTGAGACTCAGTCTCCCGCTTTTCATATTTTTCTTCTGAGAAAAAAAAAAAATTAATATCCTGCATGTCACCTTAACAATGTCACAAACTTTTCAAATTTGCCAAAAAACAAAAGCCTGCAATCAAAAGTGAGAGATTTCAATTAAATCTTCTGGGAAGAAATTCTATCTACAAGATTTTCATAGTGACCTCTGAGCAATAGAAGTTTTCCTTTAGTAGAACCACCACACTTTAGTTTCTGAAGAGTCATTTTGAAACATTTGCATTTTCTCTAATGATTTATGGAAAATAAAGTCTTGACTCATTTGAACTGCCCCCTGAATTTACCTGAGAAATATCTACTGAAAGCAGACAAGTAAAATCGAGTTTAATGAGACAAACAATTCATTTACATAAACCATTGCAAAGACTCTGTCCTTGACTCAACAACGTCTATCTATCTATCTATCTATCTATCTATCTATTGCATCAATTAGTCTTACAGATGCATCTCGTGTCTCTGGTTTCTCTCCAGCAAGTGAGAACAAACCCCTGCATGCCAGGCCACAGCTGTGTGTGTTGGGGTCACAGTGGGGGATAATAGCCTGCCACGGGTGACTATTTGTTAAACAATTGTAAAATGCAAATGGATGTATTCTCTAGGCACTGTACCAACAAAAGACCAATGCGAGAGGTCATCCATGCTGTCAGGAAGAGGGCAGCGGACTCTGCTTTTAAGAAAACGATGCCATTGTAACCAGTCATCTGGCAGAAACATCACCTGTTCTGATTACAGGGACACTCAAACAAAAAATATCAGGGTGACTAGTTTTACAAACAAGCAAAACTACTACATTTTAAGATTTTATATATATATATATATATAAAAAGTTTTTAGCACGTCAAACACAGAAAGAAGTTTAACAGAATGTTAATGCTGCTGCTTTTCTATACATTGAAAGTGAAGGGTGAGCAAGGGCGGACATGACATCTTTTTGTGGGAACTATCTGAAGCTCTAAAGCCTAACACAAGCAACAATTTCAGGTAGAATACATATTTACTCTCTGTTTAGAGCAAATTTAGATTGAGTATCAGCCTTTTCAAAGACAATCCCTTCAGAACATGAGCACGTCTGTGTTCGCCAGTAGATTTGACATTGTGCCCGACTGCCGTGCGCAAACATTACAAGGTGGCCTGGTTTCCTTTCTCTAGATTTTGGCAGGAGATGATTCTGTGCGGTTCAGGGTCACCCTGATTCCTGACAACTTTCTCTCCTTCTTCTTCTTCTTCTTCATCGTCGTCCTCTCGTCCCCCCTCCTCTTCCTCAGCTCTGTTTGTTTTTGTTCTCTTATCTCTCTCCGGCTCTGCTGTCCCCTGAAGCTGTCTAAGCCATCGTTTTGTCCTTGTGCTGCCAAAAAGAAATCTGAAGGATTGGCTGGCACTGGCTGAGTTTGCAAAACTCCTAGGCTGGAAAGTAGGACACCAACCAATAGTGTCTGATAATGTCTGATAATCAAATAGAGCTTCACTAACCGTACACAAGATGTCCACACTTCAGTTGTGATTTAAGATAAACCAAAGATTCATTTTCATTTGAATATGCTAAAATAAAGGAACTGTATGATTATATGTGATCATATATGATTTTATATATACAGTCAAACCAAAAATTATTCAGACATTTTTGATATTTGTGATATATTTTTACTAGTGGGTGCAGGACACTATAGTTCATTTATGTGAGGATAGCAAAATAAAGTAAACTGTGACATTATACACAAAAATTCTTCATACAGTGGACTACCAGTAAAATTGTTAAAAAATTTGGAACCAAAAATTATTCAGACACTTTGACCTGACTATGTTTTGCTTGTGTTATCTGACATAATTAAGATAATTTTTTTTCTGACACAGTTTAACTCTGAGATCTTGTCATATTTTATTACCATTTTTTTAAACTATAGTGAATAAACTGAATTAATGAATGAAATGTTCAAGGTGTCTGAATAAATTTTGTGTGTGTGTGTGTGTGTGAGACAGAAGCGCGTAATCAAAACTTAATTCAAAATATTAATAAACACTAAAAATAGTACATATATACACTCTTAAAAAAGCTGGGTTGTTTCAACCCATGTTTGAGTAAAAAACTGACAAATCCAACCATTGGTTTGAATTTTTTAATTAAATTTTTAATTTTGGGTTTGTCCACATTTGACCCAAGCATGGATTGAAACAAACCAGGTGAAGGTGTATTTACTGGCCAAAGACGAAACACAACAACATCTATAAAGTAAATAGTTGCATTTCCATTCATCCACTGCCATCATGTTCAGGTCAGAAAGTTGTCCTTCTGCCCTGTTCACATGCTTCATCAGACATCATACAAATAACAGCCTTGAGAAACAACGAACATCCGCTCACCCCATACGGAAAGGTGATAGAGAGAGAGAGCAAAACTTGCCCGTCCTCAGGAGGGCTGTAAAAATTGATGTGCCCTTTTGGCTTTGCTGGCACTGACCTCCACATCAGACACAGAGTGATGGCTGCAGTTTTACAGCACGTCCAAGGCCCGATCGGCTGATTTTCAACAGTTATCAAGGATTCCACAGAGGGCATTTAACTTGGACGTTGCCCAGAAACTCAAAGCGGAGCTTGTTATGTCTGAAGGGTATGTCATGATTTTTAACTAGCGGTAGATGTCCAGCAGCGTAAAGCACAATTAACTCTTGAAGGTAACAAAAAAAAGAGGCATTTTGGGAAATCAACACCTTCTAAAACTATCCCTTCCCTGATAGAAGCAATGAGAGCCTTTATCTATCGCATGCCTGGGAATAATTACTTTTTTTTTTTTTTTTTTTTTTTTTTACCTCAGCCATTTTGTTGCTAGCTGATAATAACAGTGGTCCCTGGTGAATTCTTATTAGGGTTTGTTGACCTTGAGAAAGCACATTGACACACCATTGACATCTTAACTAAGACCGGAACATGCTTCTAGAATCCTTCTCGCTTCATCTGCTTGCACCAACTGAAGTGGAAAAACCAGTGGAGGTTCAGGAAGTATAGGTATAAACTAGAATTTTATGAGGTGTTGGAAGGACAAGACGTCTCCTGATACCCACCACAACCCCCCCGACCTCCGGCATTTACTCCCCACAGTCGTCCCTCCAGTGACTAGGATTTTGTCAAGTAAAACTCATCAAATATTCTTGTTGGACACCAGAATTGAATGTCTTTTAAATTCCAATTCAGTTGTAATTCAATCTGAATTCAAGGAAGTAAGAAAATGAGAATGAAATTCAATATATGCTACCATATACTTTTTTTATGAAAATGATACTTTTTTCAGCAAGGATTCATTAAATTGATCAAAGGTGTCAGTAAAGACACTTTTAATGTTACAAAAATATGAAGCAGCACAAATGTTTTCAACATTGATAATAATAAGAAATGTTTATTGAGTTCCAAATTCAGCCTATTAGAATGATTTCTAAAGGAAATCATGTGACTGGAGTAATGATGCTGAAAGTTCAGCTTTACCATCACAGGAATAAATTACATTTTAAAATATATTAAATAGAAAAGTGTTAAATAAATGCAGCCTTAGTGAGCATAAAAGTTAAAAACATTTTAAAAAATCTTACCGACCCCAAACATCTAAACGGTAGTGTAAGGGGTGTGATAGGATGATATGATATTAATGTTTAATCTAATCATAAAAATGTGAATTCCTAGAGGGTCAATGGAAATGAAAATGTATGTATTTTTGAGCTCCTAAATGTAACGTTTAATTTACTTTCAATTAATTAAATGACAAACACAATAGGGGCTTTCACACCAGAGGAACCTTTTCACAGTTCCTAGAACTACTGGCTGAAGTACCTGGATTTTGCCGTGTTCACACCGCAGGAACTAGAAATGATTTAAGTTCTAGGAACTCCATTTGGGGGAAGTGAATTAGATCCTACTTCAGAGTAGGGTCTAAACGCGCACTATAGGAATTACCAGTGACTTAAGTGTACGCTGATTGGCCAAACGCATGTTAAACACCAGCACCCGCCATTTTTAAAAAGCCAAGTAAACATTTACTCCATGAACATGGAAAACAGCAATAACGGAATTTACCTGTTGTTTGTCTTTTTCAGCCTCGATGATATGTAATACTGCAAGTTGTCATAGGAGATTTCGTCTCTTAGCCCCATTTTTCGCTCTTTCAATCGCGTAAATTATGCGTTTACATGCCAACTCCGTTATCACAAAACCCACAACACTAAACAAACGCAACTCCGATAACGGCGTCCTCCATCCACCGTTTTTCGACGTTTGTAAATGCCACGCTTAAAGATGATGCTGTCGGCCGCTTCAGAGTTCCTACTGCCGGTGCGAACACAACTACAAAAATGGCCCTACAAAAATGGAGAAATTAGTTCTCAAGAAACTATCAGCTAGTTCCTATAACTGAGTTCTTAGAACTACCCAGTGCGAAAGCCCCTAATAAAAAAACACAGCATGTTGTCACCTGTCAGCATGTTGATTAAAGAAATAATAATAAAAAAACTCATCTAAAATAACTAGTTGACCTTATTAACTGGATTACTAGTCAACTAATTGACCACCTTGACCCATCCCTAATGGCAACCATCATCCACCTGGACATTATGGACAAAAAAATGTAAGTCAGGCCTACTTTCTTTCCTCTGGAACAAATACATAAAAACAAACACTCCCTGGAGGCTACAAAAGGAAGCCATCAAAAGCTTCCAAAACTTAATTCTCACACTGATCTAGTGTAAGCAGCGTGTTCTAGTTTGGTGAGAGTAAGGAGCTTCTCGCAAACATCTAAGTTCCACATAGTCACACTGTAGAGGTGAGAATAAGTCTTCTGACGCCCCTCTGGGTTTAAGCAATCAACAATACTGAGATGAGAAATAAACACAAGAAAAATGAATAACTTGAGAATCAACATAGAATTCCCACATCGCCGCTGCTAAGACCCTTTTCCGCTGGCTTTCCCGATTCTACAAAAGAATGGGTCTATGCTGACCAGAAAACAGGTTTAACAGTCAATCCCATTAAAGTATACATGGAGACAACTGCAGCCGACCATAGAGAAATCACAAGTTCCAGCACAATAATGCACGCGGTGGGAATTAAAACTGTAGAGCATATTGTGTTACAACTAGCAGTCTTTTGCTGAGGGTTTGGATATTCGCCTCCCCTCTGACTGACGAGTCTTAATTTCTGCCTGGCTTTTGTAACTGATGGAGACTGTTTAGATGTTCCTGCATCTGGGGAAATGTTCTCCTTATTACATTTTGTCTCAATAGCTCCCCTGCTGAGACTTCTTAGTTTCACAGCAATATTCAGTGGTTCTCTGATACCCATGATTTTTCTCAAATTTAGAGCTTTAAATGATATGTTAAATTTACACAAACACCCGCCAACCTGCTAAATGTGGGTGGATTTCAGTAGTGACGTGTAACACATTCACTATACTAGCTACTTTGGAATTTTATATATAATACACTTTATATTATATTATATTGTAGTCTTTTAACAAGGCATCTGAAATAATAAAATAAGTGCAAAGTTGTGTTGTCAAAAATATAGATTTTTCAATACATATCGATACTGAAATATCTGACACTTCTAATACTCATTTTCCACAGAATATACACAATACCAGCTGCGCTTTCTCGCTCTCTCATCTCTCAGACAGCGAGTTGATACACAAACCCGCCTCCCCTCACTCGCTCATTTCATTTTCTTATTTTTCGTTGCTTATTGCACTTAAACAGTCAAATACACACAAAATAATGTCAGAATGCCAGTCTTGGCGAGCATTCATGTAAACACATTCAGTTATGTTTTAAGTGAATGTAAAAAGAAAAAGAAAACGCATGTGTAACAGTATAATGGATCCGTGCGTCAGGTCTTAAAGTGACAGTAGCCTAATATAACTGCTGCCAAATTGTAAGATATTAAAAATGTCTATATTGCAGTTTTTCCCCATGGTATCAATGTCAAAATTGTGGCCAATGAAAATGCTGAGTGGCTAGCAATCAAAAAAATTAATGTCAAGCCCTTTATATATATATATATATATATATATATATATTAACACTTAATTAGTAATTAATTAACTTTATTTTATATACGCATATATATATATATATATATATATATTTATACACACACACACACACAATGTTAATTGTTATAAAAAAAATATGTAAAACAAAAAAGCCTAATGTCTTTGATTGACACAATGTGAAATCTCCACTATGATCTACCTATTCTGATAATAATGTTGCTTAAAATGAACCTGTGCTAAGTCTTTAAAATACACACCCAGAGAGGTGCCTGAGGCCTCACACAGACACTGTCTTGTAAAAAGGGAAACAACAGGCCAAAATAGACCAATTAAAAGAGAACAAGCATTGCAAGCGCTTTGTCATCATTATACGGGAACAGTTTTATGGCGCCTACTTGCACCCTCTGGAATTAGCCTTACTGTCACCAGCCCAGTGGGAATGAAAGGGCAGCTCACAGCTCAGGGTCGCTGGAGGTCACGGGTCACTGAAAGGGCAGTTAGAAACCTGTGGACATGCACAGACACGCAAACACACTAAAGAACTGCAAGCTCAACCACTTGCACTTATTAATGCACCATAAAACCTATAAAGCACAACAAAAACAAGCTACAACTCCAAATGAAATGGAGTGTGAAATGCTGATCATAAACTGGCCGTCATTTTGTCTTTGTCTTGATTGGAGGGGTGAATGCAGGCCCGAGGCCAGACACTGTTGACTGACATTTGAGTGTAGAATGACGTTTGTGTCCCACCCTCTGGCAGAGTCACCATGGCGACCGCAACTGTCTGATGCACGTCACACTCTGATGCCATCCTGAGACACAGGGCACTCTCTGAGAATCACACGTGAGGCCTACACGTACCCGAGTCAATGATTTGACCCTAAAGAGGCAGATGAGTCAGGAGTACACAGTGGATCAGCACTCCATGGGCTTTTAGCACTACTGTGAAAAAATGATTCACACAAAGGTGTTGATACGTGTTGGCGTAACACACCTACCCCACAAAACACACCTCATCATCAACAGTAATCTCTGATTTGATAGTAGAAACAACTGGAATGGGCTCTGAGTGACATGAAATGGCTTGGCACATTTCTCTTTCCTGTGCTGATGTACTTCCTATCGAATCGGAAAAATATTAGCCAATAGGTTTTAGTTATATAATGGCCATGAACATTAACATTTGCTAGCTGCTAGTCAAAACTCAAAAGTAGGCAGTATTAGGGGGAGGTACATTCCAGAGAGCATTTGATTGGACAAAATGAGTGAGTGCAGGATGAGTCATCAATATTTTTGATCTGTTTTCTTAGAAGAGAAATTAAAAATGTGTATATATCTGCTAAAAGAATCAACGGGTCTACCCTAGCATAGGCAGCCTCAAAGCCTTAAACATGAACTAAAAGCCATAATTTCATTGGAACTTTAAAAAGGGTTTTACAGCCAGATGCCAAAAAATAACATTTAAAGGGATAGGTCCCAAAAATTATCCCATAATTTACTCACCCTCAAGCCATTTTATGTGTATATGACTTTCTTCTTTCAGCCAAACACAATTGGAGTTATATTAAAAAAATATCCTGGCTCTTCCAAGCTTTATAATGGAAGAAATAATGGTACCCTAGATTTTGAAGCCCAAAAAAGCTCATCCATCATAAAAGAAAAGTAATCCATACGGCTCCAGGGGGTAAATAAAGGCCTTCTGAAGCAAAGCGATGCATTTTTGTAAAAAAAATATCCATAATTATAACTTTATAAACTGTAATCACTAGCTTCCGGTAACGTCCATTCACATGTTCATGAGAGAGTGGAGTATGGCGTATAACGTAGGATGTAGGAGCAGCGTAAGCTTAGGTGAGAGTAGACGCCTCTCATGGTTCAAACAAATAGGGATGGGCAACAAACTCAAGCTCCTCCGACATTTCTCTTTAAAAATTATTGTTTTAGACTTCTAATGTGTGACTGGTGTTTTGTTCTGCTCTATTCCTTGTGCTTTCATGTTTGTCAGTACGTCATGCGTCAGGTTACAGGTCACCCTTCGACCAGAACTAGACTTGTGTACAGCCATTACCGGAAGCCAGTTATTATAGTTTATAAAGTTATAAATATGGATATTTTTCTTACAAAAATGCATCGCTTTGGTTCAGAAGGCCTTTAATAAGCCCCTGGTGCCGTATGGATTAACTTTATGATGGATGGATGCACTTTTTTGGGCTTCAAAAAAAAAAAAAAATGTACCATTCACTCCCATTATAAAGCTTGGAAGAGCAAAGATATTTTTTAATATAATTCCGATTGTGTTTGGCTTAAAGAAGAAAGATATTTACACCTAGGGTAGCTTGAGGGTGAGTAAATTCTTTTTTGTAGCACCTTAGGCTCAGCAAAAACAAACAAACAAACAAAAAAAAACCATGCAAGAACGTCATTTTTAAGTTTTGAGTCAAATCGCTAATCACAATCGCTGCCCCCAAAAGTGACATCAAAGACATTTGCAATGTTATAAAAGTTTTCTATTTTAAATAAATGCTGTTCTTTTGAACTTTCTATTTCTATTCTATTCCTGAAGAAAAAAATCTATCACGTTTTCCACAAAAATATTAAGAAGCACAACGGTTTTCAGCATTGATAATAATAATAAATGTTTCTTGAGCAGCAAATCAGCATATTAGAATGATTTCTAAAGGATCATGTGACACTGAAGACTGGAGTAATGATGCTGAAAATTCAGCTTTGCCATCACAGGAATAAGTACATTTTAAAATATATTAAAATAGAGAACAATTATTTTAAATTGTAATAATATTTCAAAATATTACTGCTTTTACTGTATGAGCATAAGAGACTTCTTTCAAAAACATTACACAAATCTTACAAACCCTAAAATATATTATACCATAAATTTCATACAAATTCAACCTAAAAAATTTTGATGTTAAAAAAGGTTTATGTCTATGCAACCCATATGCAGAAAGGTTTGAAGTTATTATTCAGTGTACCTCCTATTGCTTTAGAAAAATAGAGTCTAGTGACCCTCAGCAAGTGGTCAGTTTAACTGCAAGGAGAATCTTCATGGGATTCATTTATCTGTGCTGATAAAAGCGAATCTTGACTTTGACTGCAACATTTTAAGTCAGTCTGTGTTTGAAGAACTTAACATTCAAGATAGCGATGAAGGTAACAATATTCTGCCTGATGTGCTGCGAGACTAATAACAGGCCGAGCTAATAAAGGCCACAGAGGTCAACATGCTCTCATACCTTAGTGGGACGAGAGGGGGCGAGAGGTCGCCCGGCGCAGGGGCAAACTGTTTCACTTTTTGACTAAAGGGCGTCAAACATTCAGCAGGTCAGAAAGGAGGGCGAGAGGTTGCGACCTCTGGGTTCAGATTCCGTGCACACCGGGGTTCAAAGGTCAGCACAGGCATGTGAGGTGCCCGGGGGAGTGATGTCCCCTCCTCATCCCACTCACCTCACTCACCTCCCGAAGGGTTATCAGGACAGAAGCCTCAATACACTCTAAATCTTTCCCTCCACCAGAAAATAACTCTGCGTGATGCCCTTGAGGTGATAGATGATGTTGTTCCTCAAAAATATTGGTGATGGATTGATGTTTTTTCTTTCTCTCCTGCAGTCTGGCTCACGAACGACAGCTCGAATCATTCCTGCCCATGAATCTTTTTGACACCAGTGCAGATCAAACTGCGGTCTGTGTCTCCTCCTGAAACCATTTCTGCTCCATCAGGATCCAGCTAGACTGTGTAATCCTTCATCAGAGAGACTAAACACTGCCAAGGCACCTCGGAGACATATATTATGTGTGACGGGGTAAAAGAACAGCGCTGTAAACTTTGGTAAAAAAAAATACAGACTGGGTTAAATCATGTTATGTATTGAATCATGCATCTGTTTTACATTACCTCTGTGCTGAAAACCTTTAAAATGAAAGAACACTTGTCATTTTTTTTTCAAATACAAATCGTCAAAATCAGAGTAGCTACCTGACAGCTGACAGGAAACACATCATAGCGGGACAAAGATCTGACAGCTGGGAAAAACAACAATAAAGGCTCATTCACAGATGATATAGTTTTAAAAAACATTCTAAATTTAAAAGAATAGCAGAGTAAAAGAATAGCAGAGTCCACACCGCAACTATAAAGATAATGGCACAGAGGACCTATATCCTTGGAATTACTTTCAGAGCGATTTTTTCCAGCTGATGAAAGATAAAAACATTGACAGCCAATCAGAATCTATCCTGCTTTTAAGCGTTTGAGCATTTAAATTCGGCATAATACAGAAGTTGTGATAATCTTTTCTTAACCATTGTGACGCACAGTATATCTGAGTTATCTCAAATGAGAAAACAAAAAATGTAGGGCGGGGCTTGATTTTGTCTAACGGGAACTGATTGGATGGTTGGACGTTTGTGGTTTGCTATTGGTCGATCTCATGTGAGTGAGGTTGTCCTGCCCTTATGCCAGTAAACACATGAGAAGAGATGTCGCTGCAAGAGGGAGAGGAAGTTATTTTGATTAAAGATTATGAAGGCACATGAATTTTAAAAAAATTGTCCATTTTGATTTCATGGTAACTTTGAAGTGGCAGATGACATAACTGCAGCACGTGCTTATAATAAACAGAACATTATCGTCCATTGGTGTGGTATAGTTATCGTTCTTGGTGTGAACAGGCCTTAAAGACAGTATATAAGGTTCGCCAACATCATCATGGATGAGCTAATGTATTAAAGTTTTATTAATGTTATTGTGGTATGAAGCATGCAGGGCCAGTGGAGTGAATGCTAATATGTAGGGGTGTGATGAGATCTTGTGCCACGAGATCTCATGAGATTAAAATGTGACGAGATTTCTCGTCGAGGTGAAAAGCTGTCTCGCGAAATTGCCATGACGGAGTTTGAGGGTGAAATTAGTATAGAATATGCCACCGCTACGTTTACATTACGCCTCCACTGTTGTTTTGCTTTTCTTTAGAAGTAAAAAACATTTAATTCAGTTGGATAGTGGTCGCTTCAGCTCATCCAACACAAGCTGCCGCACTGTTCGTAGTGCAGCAGGAATCAGAGTTCACTGATCACGTGACGAAATGACTGACAAGACCATGGCGGAAGATTCGCTGCACGACAGAGTATCTGATAAATGTCTTATCTTGTAGAATGTGCGCTCAGCACTGCCGCTCTGTATTCACAGAGTACGATTGATCGCGAAATCGAAAACTTGAGCACATATTCAGACGCGATTTCAATACCCCGCATTTTCAAAGCAGCTCCCTGATGCATGCAAATATCTCCCAATATGAAAACTATCTTAGGCTGGACTGTGTAGTTGTAACCATCTTAGCTCTTAGAAAAATTTGGTCTCTATTTGCAGTTTGAATTTTGAGAGAGTAATTTGATTACTGTTGCACTTATTGTTTGCACTTGAGACTAAGAGAAAACTGTGTTATTTTATTTACACTGTTTTTATTTCTATGATCAATTTGTTGAAAGGAGTTCAGTTAGGAGGTCAAAAGTTCTCCTATGAAATTATACAGGAGAGAAGCCAGTCAGTTGAGGTTGTGCCAAAACCTTTTACAATGCTTGAGTATTGTCGTCTTTTACTGCATATGATAATTCATACTCAGAAAGTAGAACTGGAATGACATTTATTACAAGATGATTAGTTATTTCAAATGCACCTGCAGCCTATTTTTCATTGAGGATTTCTTAAAAATACTGTGTAAAAATCTCGTCTCGTCTCATTCTCGTGAACTCAATCTCGTGTCTTGTCTTGTGAGGTACCTGTCTCGTCACACCCCTACTAATAAGACAGAGACCTGAGCGACACACCATTCGCGTGTCCCATGGAGGAGCTCCGGAGCTTTTAATATGCTTATGCCGCTTTCGTTGTGTTAGTTATGTTTAGTTTTATGATTAAAGTTACGTTTAACATTTGCTGGTTCCCACCTCCATCTTCTCTGAACTTTAACTTTGTTACAGTTATGTTTGATCACTTAAAATCACATTATTTTCTTTTTTTTATTCTAATGAAAGAGCCACAAGTGCTGAATTACTACTTATACAGGTCACTTTATTTGACAAATTAAAATTGTGGGGTAACGCAGCACTGTTTTTCTTGGTCAAAACAATCATACTAAAAATACATTTCAGTGTGATAAAATGTATTTTATTACTCTACTTGTTCCACACTGCAGTAAGGTAGATCGATATTAGAATAGGCCTATTAATAAAAGCTGGATGACTTGTGTTACTAAATGGCATTCAATTAATTTTAAATTATATTGTATGGTGGAGAAAATGCTGTATTACTGTTACTACAAATAAATCTCTTTCTGATTATGCTATGCTAGCCACTTGATAAAATAGTGTTGTCTGATTTACTTTTTTGGTACAAACATGTTACTCGCAGTAAATCAAGAAAACAATAGATTCAAACAATAAGACTAACCGTGTTGAGCTATATAACAATGATTAGTTTTCTGTCGATAAAGGTATCCAACAGTTGCTCATTATATTTTAATCCAAAAATCTTACATATTGTGCCTTTAAATGCAAAGTAAAATCAGGGTCCTGTGAGATCAATCGTAATTGTATTTGTTATTAGATCACCTTTTATATAAAAAATATAGTGAACATCTCTTCATCATCTGAGAGAGACAATCTGACACAAACAAGCTTCTTCTCGGTTCAGGTCTGAGTCAAGGCTAGGACTAATGTGAAAAGCAAAGGCCAGACTGAACAATTTACGAATTCTGAACAAGGACAGACAAAATCAATGCCGTGGCGGCCCTGCACATCATCTGTGGCTCTGGGGTCTGTTCGCATATATCAAACTCCAGAGGTCCACTTCCCTCATTCACCTGTCTCACTCCCTCACCACCTCTCAGATCATCTCTGACGGAGAGAGAGATTTGGCCAGGGGATCTTACTTTATACATCACTCATATTATTAGCCTACGGGTTCATTTCCATGTTGCCTAAATAATTGCCAAAACAATTAATTATTAAAAATTAATAAGCCAGTACCACTATATTATCCTATGTAATTTTACCAAAAGCAATTATTACAAAGGCATAACGAACATAACATGCTACACATGCAAAACTTTGAAAGCAGTGGCTGTGGTGAGATGTTAAAATTATAGTTGGAGCAACGACGACCTCAAGTGGGGAAGAGTATAAAAAACAAGCTAGAATTGACTTCCTCTCGCTACTTCCTCAAAAAAGTACATTAAATTACAGATAAATTAACATTAACGAAATTACATTGTAAGCTTTTTGGATAAAACGGCAGATTCACGTCTTTCTATGGCTAATTTTACAGCTAGTATTTGATTTATCCTAAACAAACACAGCTCAGTAATATTTCCACACTTTTTGTGTAACTTGACAAAATTACATCTTAACTGTAAAATGAAATATTCTATACAAAGATAATATTTACCTTCTTCACCCCTCACTTGTTTCAAATTTCATTTTGGGATCTTCATCGTTGTATCGTTGAAAACCAAGTATAGCCTACTAACTTTTGAAAACCTTTGAGGCAAATTTGCTGGTCGCCTGAGGTAAACGACGTCACATCTGAGACACAGTCGCAATTTATTTAAAGGGTTAGTTCACCCAAACTGAACCGCTGATTCGACGCGCTGATTCATAACGCTCTGAAGCTTCATGAATCAGTGTTTTGAAATCGGCCATCAGTCGTTATTTTTTTATTTTATTTTTTTATTTTTTTTGGCTCACCAAAGATATTCTCGTCGCTTTATAATATTAATATTGAACCACTGTACTCACATGAACTGATTTAAATATGTTTTTAGTACATTAATGGCTCTTGAGAGAGGAAATGTCATTGCTGGCTATGCAGGCCTCACTGAGTCATCGGATTTCAACAAAAATATCTTAATTTGCGTTCCGAAGATTAACGAAGGTCTTACGGGTGTGAAACGGCATGAGGGTGAGTAATAAATGACATTATTTTCATTTTTGGGTGAACTAACCCTTTAACTGATTTCCACACAATAAATACTTAAATGGTTTTGTTTATTTATAGGTTTAAACGCAGTAAGCTTTATATTTTTATGAAAAATATTTAATAAAATTTTAATGATAAACTGTCATATCAAAAGTATCCGTAGAACAAGAAGAGATCATGTACTAGAGTATTATGATTTTACTGTAATGACTGGTATTTATTAGGTTTTTATATTCATATATATTATACTTTCTCTTGTCACCTCTAAATAACTTTCATAAATACATAAATTAAATGTAATTAAATTAAAAAATTTTATAATTTCTAATTTAATATTTTATTTTATCTTTAATCCAGAAGGGGGCGCTAATAGATGAAAAATGCACTGAACTGTCAACAACACTATCAAGCTCTAAGACTCCACAACCTATATATAAAAAAAGAGGCACAATTACCACAAACACCTCTCTGACCTTGTTCACACTCAAGCAGGAAACTGACTTTTACCATCAGCTGTTTTTGTCTCATGTGTCCAGAAATTACATGTTCATATTGTACATATAGTTCAAAACCTGCACGTTCAAACAATTCCAATTCAGAAGTCTTTAGCCACTCACTCTCTATTTCATTCTAAAGAACAGAATTTCTGTGACCAACTAACCTTGGATGAGCATAAGAAAAGCACTTTAAGTCTACGGTCAAAAATAGAGCTGCTGGATGCATGACTTGTATTTAAAACAACAAGAGTCGAAGGCAGTCGAGTACCATGGTATTACCACAATTTTATGGACATGTTATGATACCAGTATTCCATTTTTTGGGAGGGACATTTAGCACCATGTATATGTCAAAATACCATGGTTTTACCAGTACTTTTTTGTAGGCCAAATTCACTCTCAAACTTTGTTCTCACTTGTCATTATCTGATTAAAAACACAACTGAAATCATGTCGAAGGGGTGACCACCTCTGCCACGTGTCCTCCTGTCCCCTGCTGATGGCACGTGGATGTCACGTTTGTTTTTGTGAAGGAACGTTGTGGGTATTCGCAGCTCATTAACAGGCAGGGACGGGGCACCTAGAGAGTGACAGCCACTGCCGCTATTGGATTATGAGAGGGATTTTCAACTTGCATTAATCTGTGAGGCCACAGACAGTCCAATAGCCACTCAATCCCAGCACTCTTTGTATGTGGGAGCTCACGTACCCACTCACACACATATGCACTTCTGTGATAAAACTGTGTGAAACCGCAAGGACAGGACACAGACTTGGAAAATGAACCTCTTCTGCTTCACTCTGGTAAGAGAAAGTTTCTTCGTTTACTCATTTATATACACTGACAGCAGGATATTGACTCAGTTTTTATCAGTGATTCATCAGCTATTCCAGAAGATATGAGAGGTTGACATCTCAAGATCTGAAACTGATTCACGCCAACACTGTATGCTATATTAGATTGAACTGATTATCTGTGTCTCTGCTGGTAAAAGAACAAGATTAGATCATTGATTCCACTGCTGTAGGTTTAACTTGAGTGGTACTGTACTTGTACGTTTGTATAACAGCAGTGGCTTAGTATATTCAAGTGTTGATGATTTTCCAACAGACTTTTATACTACAAACCAATATTTCCCAGAAAAAGATGCTAAAATGCTAATTTTAGATGTAGATATCATGATGAGTGTCTTAAGGCAAGAGAAAGTGGGATAGATTTGGCTGGGATTTGTATGGAAACATTGAGCGGAGGTAAGGATTACTGTGAGACAGAGAGCTCCTTACAGCAGATCACGATCAGCAGAGAGGAAAATGTCCTATTCATGGATCAGGAATACTACAGTACCTCTGAAGGTCCTGAGTGGAAACTGCATCCCCTGAATCCAGATACTTCCATCCAACAACAGCCTGCAGCTCCTGAACATGTGTGAGAGGAGTCTTTGGACAATCCATACTTCATTTTCATAGAGTCCAAAAAATCACAGATCAAGACTTTTAGCCACATATTATTTAGTTTTAGCCATACTATATAAAAAAATATTATAAAATAAAAAATGATAGAAATATATATTATAAATTATGTCTAATAATAATAACAATTTTTAAAAGGTAAATATATATTACAAATTACAATGTATAAAAAGTGGAGTATAAAAGTGAGCCGTTCTGAGCCATACCATGCAGTGGGAAAGCGCATTAAAGTAAAAAACATTATTATTTTAACAATTAATTCATCAATAATTATATTAATAGTTAGATAATTATATTAGATAATTATTATATTATTATACGTGTATGCTATGTATATTAGGCTATATATATATATATATATATATATATATATATATATATATATATATATATATATAATGCTGTCATATGCAGGGCGGCATTCGATTCAGTCACATGCTAACGTCCACACGTCCATTTTGTCACGACATCGAGGAGCAAAGAGGAAATTGTCAATGCGCCGACAGACACGACAGAGCAGGTTTCTTTTTATATGAAAAAGTCTCATCTTTTAAATTCGATTAATTTTACTAATTCAAACAATAGCCTAAATGTGGTTTTGCCGCTCTTTAATGTGGCGTGACAGATCTGTGGCGCCTCAATCAAGTGGCACGTGAACCGATCATCTTACTCTTTACTACTAGTTACAGCACAAAACAAACATGAATGATCATTAAAAGGAATGTTGAAAGAAACAGTACAACTTACTGAAATGCATGTTTCATGTAATTGCTCAATCAATGTTTTAACATTGATCGCGGCATCTGAAACAATGTCACGTGACGAACGTTACATTTTACCTCAGGAAAGCCATGCCCACAAACTCAATAGTAGGTTTTTTTATGCACTATATTACATATTCATATTTTTACTCTTTTAAAAAGTTGTTATAACGTTATTACTGTAAAAACGGCATTATATGCTATTGTATACAAATTAGTTGTTAATTTGAACCTTTAATATTATAGTAATGTACCAGCTGACTGGGTTCCCTATAGTTTACAGAGTTAGAGATTTTTTTCCTTGAGAAATATTATGTACTGTACCTTATATATATCCAAGTGTAATCTATATCAGTAAAGAATCGCAAGCTTATGCTTATTGGTCTATTTAGTTCGATAAATAGACCATACTATTTATTTATATGTGTATGTAAAAATTATATGTATGTGTATATATGATTTAATACAATCAATTTACAGTCAATCAGATTGATACTGAGTAAAAACATGGGAATACAAATATTATCAATTAAAGAATAATATCAAAAAGAGAAAAACATAACAAACTACAAGAATAGATTTTTTTCTCTCACATAGATACAAATGTCTTTTCTTTCAATCAGAATTATGTCATAGATCACCTCCTTAACCTTAACTCTGCTTTAAAGGTTAATACTGTGGTCCATGTTAGTGGCTAAAATCAAAAGGCAGGGCTCTTATTTCTCATATTGAATGTCTTTCTTACTTACTATTCTTATTTTGTGTTTGGTCCAGGATGGCTCAACGGACAGTCTGTACGAACCAGCCCAGATTGGCCTGAACAGTCAAGACTCATTGCCCAGAAGGCTACCCAGCCCAAACTCTGCGAAAAACATGGGCGTGTGGAGTGGATCCGAGCCCTGCATCGCCATGGTGGGTTTATTCGCATGTGCCTACAAACGCAAGGGAATTCACATGGCATTTCATGAGACTCTGAACTGCAGTTATGTTGAATGTGACATTGAGGAGAATATTAATAAGCGAAAGTGCTGCCACCTGTATAACCACTGATTAATCTGTGAGTGACGTGTGTGGGGTACAGCAGGTCACACTCATTAGGAAATTACCAAAATCCAACAATCCAGATGAAATGCTGCATGAGCTGATGTACATTTGATGTATCATATATGATCATCTCATATAAATATCTAAATCAAAATGAAGACAGTTCTTGTCTCTCATTCCAGAAGCTTCCAGAGACTCACACAAGGAAGACTCAGGAAAATAAGACTTCGGAAAAGGTGAAGAGAAAGTAAGTTCTGGATCTATTGGTCTGTTAATGATACTTCAAGACCTGTGAAATGTTTCTTTTTTTATTTATTGAAAAAATAGTAAATCATTTATAGAAAATGGAAATAATTTCACAATTATGGGAAGTAGTGTTGTCATGGTACCAAAATTCCAGTAGTCGGTACCAATACCATAAAAATTTTACGGTTCTCGGTACCAATTTTGGTACCACAGCAAAATCTGTTGGAACTATTTTACTATTTTATATAGCCTATTTTAAAAACATTAAATATGTTAATCATACATATAAATATTTGGAGCATGTGTGTGTATATATACCTCAATGAAATAAATTTTGAAATATAAAAAAATAAATAAATGCTCAAACATCCATTTTGTAACAGACGTGCATGTTTATTTTAACTATTATTTTAACGACACACTACAGCCTGTAAAACTATGAAATAAATATTGGTAAATAATGGTAACCTAAATAATAAGAAAGTTAAATATTATTAAAAAAAAAAAAAAAAACATTCGTTTTTTTATTTCTACACAAAGATGCGTCATATAGCCTACTGCTCTGCTCTTTGAGAGGGATGTGGGACACGAGCACGAAAGAGGTCATTTCTCTTTAATAATATCTTCATGTTATCTCCTGATGTTACAAGGAACTAACACTTGTTGTAAAAGGTCTGAAGAGTGAGTTTTATCTTCACACATTCAGGCTTTATTTGATTTAGCGCTGCCAGGGAAAGCGAAAGTAAAAAATTACCAGCGTGTGTGAAACGCGCTATACAAATAAACTTGACGCGCCTTATGAAGTCTAATAACAAGCACAAACTGTGTTAAATAGAAACTGACGTGCAAGCAAAAAGGTTTCTGTCCTACGGTGTTTTTTCTACTTTACCACAGTAAAGAATGCGAATAGCCTATAATAGGCCTAAAAGCGAACGAAAGGAAGAAACATTATAATCCCCTGCGTGAGTGAAGATTTGGGAAAAGAAACAGAGATTCCATATTCAGTGGAATAACTAATGGAATATTGTTAAATTCTCTGCTAATCGGGTGACTAGATCGTGATTCGCAAAACAGAATACAAAGCTT
Source organism: Ctenopharyngodon idella (assembly GCF_019924925.1). Classification (NCBI taxonomy): domain Eukaryota; kingdom Metazoa; phylum Chordata; class Actinopteri; order Cypriniformes; family Xenocyprididae; genus Ctenopharyngodon; species Ctenopharyngodon idella. The sequence goes on from NC_067229.1 coordinate 42,590,635, forward strand.
AAATTTATGGACTCACCTACCTCTCTCATTCGGCATGAACCAAAATGTTTCCATGGCTGCGATGTCACGTTTAATTGCTAACCTATTATTTCTTTTGTAAACAAAGCTTTGTGCTTCACTCGTGTCATATTCAAGTAAATACTGGCACAGCCCTATCAGTGGGTACCGAATATACCCGGATTCTCGGTACTACCGGTACTACAGAAATGCTGGTATCGTCACATTTTCAAAATTTCAGTACCGACTTGGTACGGAAGTACCGGTACTTTTGACAACACTAATGGGAAGTTTAATTACATAAAGTAATACAGTTAATATGAATGCATTTCTCATAACTACACCTTTTATGGGAATGATAACATTAACATCTCCTCTCTGCAATAGTTACAGTCGGTGTGGCCAGGGCCGCCATTAGATCATGACGTGCCGTATGCTGTATTTTATGAGAGAATGAGAGAGCTGGATTAGGATTATAATAATTGAGACCAGTGTGAGGGATTTAGTTACTGTTCTGACCCACCTGTTTAAACCAATGTCAGACTTGTCCCTGCTACAGTATCACATACTGGTCATGATCTGCCTTTAAAGTAGTTTTGACCAGAATAAGTAACATAATATAGAATAAAAACTTATGATTGAAGAATATCACCGGTGTTAGGGAAAGTTAATTTTAAAAGTAATGCATTACAATATTGCTAAATAATTCCTTTACTTAGTTACTTTTTATGGAAAGTAATGCGTTACATTACTTTTGCATTACTTTTTCTCACTTGGGCAGGGCTTGCTTGTTTGTTTTTTAATAAAAAATTTTTTGGAAAAATTTAAAGGTCCTTTCACACCAAAAGTGAAATGAATAAGCTTCATGCTGATCACAAATGTGATGTTTTTCAAAAGTCATTTTTGCTTATTAGTATTGGATCATCAATGGTCAGCAGAAAAGACATTGATTAATAAAGTGAGATTAAATACATAAAGTATATTTGTTTAATTTAATATATTATTCGAACCGATTCGAATTGTGAACCGATTCAGACGGTTTTGCTCAACCCATTTCATCTCAAAGATCTGAGAAAGTCATCGACAAAACGGACATCGATTCGCTAGTTCTGATTCTAAATGTAGTCGATAGAAAAATACTGGTCATAGCTATTTTAGCCTGATCATTAAACTCTGTTTATCCCGAGATATATCTAACTGTAGAACCGCAGCTGGATACTATTGTTTTTTTGTTTTTTTACTGACAAGTAAAAAAGTATCTCTAAAAGATTCAAATTGAATCGTCAGCTTTTAGCTTTTAGGCCATTTGGCTGTCCGTATGAGCAATTCATGCAAATGAACCGACTCAAACAGTGATTCATTCATGGAACAAACATCGATTTGCTAGTTCTATTTCTAAGTAGCTGACAGAAAATAAGAATCATAGCTATTTAACGCTATGTTTACCTGACAAGCGCTTGTAGTGTCACTGTCTTCTTGAGCTCTGAAAACTACAGCACCAGACGATTCGATGATTTATTGGCTTGAACTGGCGAGTTCAATTGCAAAAAAAGTATAGCCTGTTGCGAATTGCAAAAAAAGTATAATATAGTATAGTTATTTTGGTGTCTGCTGTTTTTTCAGATGGCAGCCTTCCAAACATTAACTTTTGTGGCTATATGAGTTACAATTATATACGCTGACCATAAAAACTTATGTAAGTTCTGGTTTTGAACTCGATTCTCTCTCTCACAAGCACTCTAAATGAAACAGAAGGCTTAGGCTACTACAACTGTGTGTGTGTATATATATATATATATATATATACACACACACACACCTTTCTTATATATATCATCAACCTTAATTGACTATATATATATATATATATATATATATAGTCAATTAAGGTTGATTGGGAGACTTATATATATATATAATGTTTATATATTTATTTATTAATCATATGCATTTTCTTATTCACATAACAGGTCCCAAATACTATCGACATCTGAAGATGAGACTACAGGTTTGTCTATTGTTTTGAATGTATACCCAGAATTCCTTGCTGATTTCACTCACAGTTCATTAAAAACTTCAGTATTATCTAACTTAAACCACGCGCTGAATACTACAGTACTAATAATACTGCTTGTCATAGAACAAAGTGTCATAGAGTTTAAAGGTCTGTCAAATTCATAATCCAAGGGTCAGTTATTTCATCCAGAACTTCATCTGTCTCGACCCATAGCATTAAGCTTTATCTTTGTCTGAATTTTTGCTTTGTTTCAGGATTAAGGATTGAACTTGAAAAAAATGAACTGATTTTTGCATTTGACCCACTGAATTCCAGCAAAGCTCTTCTGCCTTATATTTTTGAGCGCTGTTAACCAAATGCTGGTCCTGCTGACCTACTTGGCAGCGACGTGTCTCGATAACATTATTTCATTTGCCTTCCATGTTTTGCTCTCAAAATAACCCGTTATTATCTCTGACAGATCATACAGAGTCTGATGCCCACTGGCCATCCACCAGGAAAAAAGACGGCTTTGTACACGGCAAGAACCATTCGAACACAGGTAACAGGTCTATAGAGGCTGCAGTGTGTGTGTGTCTGTGTGTGTGATTGTTAGCCGAGGAAGTAGGGTGGGCTAGGGGTCAGAGAAAGTCGTGTGTGTCAAACAGTCTTAGTGGATTAGATCAGTGACGACACAAAGCAATTCCAAAAGCCCATGTGAAACAGAGGATTTGATTTGGGCTCAGACTGATTCACTGACAGTCTGATAAAATGTGATCAGGGTCACATTCTCTTCCCCAGACTTTCCAAGTTTCCATCTAAATCTAAAGTCTGAATTGTCATAAATCCAGGGCTTGAGCTAAATTGTGCTGTTTTTTAATCTAGAGATGGTCAAAGATCACCACCTGTCGAAACTCACTAGAGAAGAGAAAGAGGAGCGGGGGAATTCAGAGAAAACTGTTAAAAATCCTTCTGTCCAGGTAAATCACACCAGCAAAATATCTCATAATCTAACTTTAATGTGACAAAAACATCAAACACCATCAAATATTAATTTAAGAGTGGCATCCAGAAATTGTGCCTCTCGATAATACAGGATAAATTTCTCTGTGATTAAAATCTTCATTACATTAATGCAATTCATTCATCTGTGTAATATTGTCCTTTTATCATTCTTTCGATGTCAGACCTGAGATTTTTACAATATCCCTCTCAAATTTATTCAGCACTGGTGTTTTTATTCACAGGGTGTGAATTTTGAAGCCTGGAATCCCAATAGAGAAAACTCTGAAGGCAGACAGCAAGACTTGGTGAGTTTTTTTCTGACGACTGCTTTAAACTTTGAACTTTTTAATAGTTAATGCACTTTGTTGTGGACAAAATGTTTTTTATGATTTTTTTTTTTTTTTTGTACTGTTACTGCCTTCACTTATGGTTCGGCCCAGTTTCATATTTTCCATTCTAACTGAGAAAAAAAATATGCAAAATTATGCATAATGGATTTAAGCATAGTAAAATAAAGCTTAGAGTACTGCATTTTTTTTCTGAGAGTTAAGTCAAATGAAGCAAAATCTTATAGATGCACCAATAATAAAATTACGCACAATAAGATAAGCTACTAAATATTCATTTTATGGCAGAAAACCTATCAATTAAAAAAAGTTGATACTATTTTGTTTAAATACATTAAAAAAAAAACACTAAAAACTATATAAATCAAAAAAGTGGCTGTTATTAAATTTCTCTAATTTTTTAATGAATTAAAATTATAACATTAAAATCTAAAATTCATTTTAAATGCAACATTTAGGCTGAATTTAAAGGGTTAGTTCACCCCAAAATGAAAATTTTGTCACTAATTATTCACCCTCATGTCCGTCCAAACTCGTAAGACTTTCGTAAGATCTTTTTGATGAAATCTGAGAGATGTCTTTTCCTCCATTGACTGGCTTTGCAACTACCACTTTGACGCTTCAAAGTGTTCATAAAGAGATCCGGAAACTGAATTGAATTGAGCCGTTTAGTCCAAATTTTCTGAAGAGACTCAATCTCTTTTTATGATGAACAGATTTAATTTAGGCTTTTACTCACACACCAACATTGGTCAGTGAACATAAGCAGAAGCTCAACCGAACCTGAATGACACACAAGAACAAGCCTCTTCCGGAAGCTCAAACGTGCTGCGTAACACATAAAAATGAACCTCGTTGGTTACGCAATACACTTGAGGGAATAACGTTTTCATAACTTAATGAGAATATTAGCAAAAATTTTCAAAGGAAATTTCATAGGTCAGATTATGAGGAACTCAAATGACATGTCAGTGTAAGAAGAATGTACATCTGTGAAAGGCTTTTAATAAGGTCAGAGCCTGAGGGCAGAGCGTTAGTATTACCCAGAAGCCCCAGCAGTTCGTGGAATCTCATGTGTGTTGATCTTAAGGCAGAGTAAGAGAGGTCAACTGTACAGAGCATCTCTGATCTCCCTCACATGCTGTAATTACCCAATGCTACTTTATTTCAGACCAGGAGGTTAGGGGGCGAGGACGAGACGCAAGGCACGCTGAAGAAAATCCAGAAACTGGTAGGAGTGAAAAAGGGGAGTCAAAGCGTCACGGAGGAGTCAAGGAACAACACAGAGCCTGGCGGTGAGAAACCTAAAGTATTTTTTTATGCAAATAAAATAATAATACAAAAGCCGCATAATCTATGTTACTTCCTTTAGGTCATTTGACAGAATCCAATGGCAAAGACCACAGTCCTGTCATAACCTGCATCAGTCTGACCAAAAAAGCTGAGAAGAAGCCCACAAGACAACCACCACAATCCCAGCAGCCCCTGCAGGAGAAGGATGTGGATACAACAGAAACGGAGGGTTCCTGGAGTCCAGGGCTCTTTCAGGAGTACTGGAGCCCCGTGGCGTATTCTCCAACGTGGGACACGTCCACACACACCTGCCACAGGTCAACGGCTGAACAGGTCATGTACAACTTCAACTTCACCCTCCCCAGAGACACAGACTGGGATAAATACGAGGAGCTCTTTCACCGGTTGGACCCCTACAAACGAGACCAGCAAGCCAGATGGATCACCCACTCCGTCATGGACCTGGACATGCCAGACGCCCTGGTAAGATACTGATCAGAAGTGCACTTCCTGTTTAAAAGACACACAAGAACAGCATGCTATGCTGGTGTTTCAGATGTGTTTCAGGGTGATAAAGCTACAAAAATATGCAAAACAGGGAGCTGACTGTGTTTATTAACTAAAGTATACCAATTTAACTAGGCAAAAAGGTTTTTTTATTAATATCTTCTTTGATCCACAATGGAATTTGTGGTGCATACTGCTTAAAAGACATTTTTTTGTTTGTTTTGTGATGGATTTTTAATAGTAATTGCCAAAGTAAAATAAAATAAATGCAAAAATATATATAAAATTGCTTTTATAATACTTGAATATAAAATGTTACAACCTATTTCTGTTTCGAATAAATGCTGTGTATATATATATATATATATATATATAATTGGCAAGTAACACATTGAATTAAACATTAAATTTTTGAAGTAGAAAGACTGAAATAGTATTTTCTTTGTTTTATTTTTCAAACAACTTCATTACGTAATATAATATTTAATGTCACATATTTTATGTATAAAATAATATATAGTTTTAATGTAATATACACTACTGTTCAAAAGTTTAGTGTAAGTTTTTAAAAAAAAAAAAAAAAAATTTAATTCATCAAGGATGCATTACATTGATCAAAAGGGACATTGCAGACATTTAAAATGTTACAAACTATTTCTATTTCAAATAAATGCTGTCTATTCATCATAAAATCTTGAAAAAAATGTATCATGGTTTACACAAAAATATGAAGCAGCACAACTGTTTTCAACATTGATTTAAAAGTGTTTCTTGAGCACCAAATCAGCATATTAAAATGATATCTGAAGGATCATGTGACACTGAAGACTGGAGTAATGATGCTGAAAGTTCAGCTTTGCATCACAGGAATAAATTACATTTTAACATATAGTAAAATTTGAAATTGTAATAATATTTTGCAGTATTACTGTTTTTACTGTATTTTGATCAAATAAATGCAGTGTTGGTTAGCACAAAATACTTCTTTCAAAAACATAGTACAGCGTACATATTAATTTATGATAAATTTAACTTTCAGTTACAATGATTTCTTATACAGATCAAATACAAATTACATCACAATAACTTTAATTCCGTGTTGTGTTCTAAAACGCTGGTGACGTTAATGAGGACACTTTAAAGTCACTGATTAGAGATGTCAGTAGACGCTCACATCCTGTGCGGTTGAGGAAGTGTGTTTAGACTCGACTGTATGTGTGAGTTGCTTCAGGCCAGTGCTGGTGTCTTCAAAAAGTGAGCTGCTTTCTGTCAGGAGAGCTTGAGAGAAAAAACATTTGACACAATTGACAGAATGCTTCAAAGGAAACCATCAAATGTCTCTGACAAATCAAGGAACAAACCTAAGGTAAAAATTTTTTTTTCCAAAATCAAACAGTTTGTCCATCTATTGTGGTGAAATGATACATTACGCAAGTACAAACAGTTCGCTCGCTTAACAGTTTATTATTCTGTTTTGACCTTGTCAGTTTGCAAACAAAAGCCATGCGAAATTGTCACTTTGTTGGCCATTGGTGATCTCTTCTGTGACCACAAGACTGGTGTGAAAGTCAAGACACAATCAAGACTGTTCACAGCTGCAGTCCACCATTAACCTGTTTTCTTCATTTTGTTTCAGAGATCCACCAGTTTTGGGATTTTTGACAGACAGCAGCATACCCATGTCAAGGCAGAAGATAAGGCAGAAGATAAGGGAGAAAGTTTGGTGAGTGTTTCTCTTTTCAGTAATGCTCATATAAAAAACCTGAACTTGTACTGACAAAAAACTTGTACCGAACTCCATGTGTAGCCCATGGAAGCAGCTGAGGTGGATCCCAGTAAATCAGGAGGTCTCGGGAAGAAGATGAAGAACATCTCACTGACCATGCGTAAAAAGATGGGCCGGAAATACACTAAAGCCCTGTCAGAGGAAACGGTGAGCGCTTGCTTGACAGTTCAGCACCTTTAACCTTTAAAACAACATCAAAACTTGCCAGCCGTGTTGTTACACTCTTAAAAATAAAGGTTTTTTAGGTTCAGCAAAGAACGCTCTTCTTACGAAGAACCATTTTTTCTATAACATTTTTTCTTGAGTCCTTTTTGAGAACTTGATGTTCCATCATAAGTTGTTCAGATAAGCGAATTGACTTCTAGGTTTTTTACAGGGGTAATTCAACAAACTTTTGAGCACAAATCATTTGTAAAATGTCCAAATTGCTCTTTTATATAATATGGTCTGGTGCTTTTGAGGTCCAAAAATGACAAAAAAAAGTACCATAAAAGTAGTGTGTATGACCTGCATGTTATATTCCAAGTGTTCAGAATCATACAATAGATTTTATGTGAGGAAAAGACCAAATTTTAACTTGTTAATCTCTGAAAATCTTCCTCAGATCCTCTAAAAATTTCCTCATCAAGAAGTCTTGATTATAGTGTAGGTTCAAACTAGCTTTGCTTATATGTGAAAGAATCTCTCACAGTAAATTCTGTAAATTATACAGGGAACCTTCTGACTTGATACATGACAAAAAGGTTAACTGTAAAAATCTACAGTAAAAGTGATGTCCAGGCTTGGAAAATTTACATCAATTTGGGTTTAAAACTATATTTTAAACATCAAAAAATTACAAAGCAAAGAGTCAAAGTTCTTAGAAGAGCTTGAAAGTTTCTCCTACAACATTTATCTTGAGTAAGCAGTGTGAGTCTGAGGTATTAAAGCAGTAAAAACAAGAACGCCCAACGTCTCTGTAGTTCTCTCATTTATTTAAAACTCATTTATGAAGCAGTGCTCCTTTATTTGCGCTGTACTATAAAGAGCTTTTGAGGAGCTTGTGTGGGTGGATTACATGCAGCTCCCATGTCTGAGGTAAAAATGGCATCGCAGCTCTCGCGGATTAAAGACTTTGCTCCCTCAAGCGGCCCGCGGCCTTGCACGACCTGATTTGGTACCTGAAGACCTGTCACGTATCCGCTTTTGATTGGGACACTTCCCTGAGACTTTCTCTGCTCACGAATGCAGTTGATGTTTTTCACAGGGCGAGGAGACTGAAGCTGTGGTGGCTGAAGTCGTGGACGGTACGCTGGCCAAAGGCTGCCACCCCTCCATGGAAAGTTTGTTCAGTTTGCACAGTGGCCAGAGTTCATCTAGTAAGCTGATTCACTTATTATTGGACCATAGGTCTAATGTGCAATTTAAAAAGTAAAACATAGCTGCCACATGAGTAAAAACATATTGTTTGCTGAATTGACATTTTGGCGCAGATGTGCTCTTGACATTTCAACCATGTGGTTTGTGTTTCACTGGTTGTTTTTGCATTTCCTGGTGCTTTAGGTGGCGTGACCAGCAGCTCTGAGGGTTATAGTAACAGGGACAGCCTGCGTTTAGAAGAAGACGTGCCCTATACAGGCCAGTTTTGCGGGAGAGCCAAGGTCCACACTGACTTTGTTCCCAGTCCGTATGACACAGAGTCTCTCAAACTCAAGGTAAAAACCAACATGAGATGTTAAAGGGATAGTACACTCAAAAATGAAAATTCTGTCATCATTTACTAACCGTCATGTCGTTCCAAACTCATAAGACTTTCGTTCATGTTCAGAACACAAATGAAGATCTTTTTCATGAAATTTGAGAGATTTTTGTCCCTCTATTCACAGCTACGCAACTGAAACTTCAAAAAGTTCATAAAGAGGTCGTAAAAATAATCCTTATGATCTGAGCGGTTTAGTCCAAATTTTCTGAAGAAACTCGATCGCTTTATATGATGAACAGATTTAATTTAGGATTTTATTCACATATAAACATTGATCAGCGAACATAAACAGAAACTCAACCGAACCTGCGAAGAATGAACCTTATTGGTTGAGCTTCTGTTTACGAGTTGATGAATGTTTATATGTGAATAAAAGATTCAATCTGTTCATCATATAAAGCGATTGTGTCTCTTCAGAAAATTTGGACTAAACCACTCAATTTATATGGATTAGTTTTACGATCTCTTTATGAACTTTTTGAAGCATCAAAGTGGTAGTTATATAGCCGTCAATGGAGAGTACAGAAATCTCTCAGATTTCATAAAAAAGATCTTCATTTGTGTTCTGAAGATGAACGAAAGTCTTACGGGTTTGGAACGACATGAGAGTGAGTAATTAAAGTCAAAATTTTCATTTTTGGGTGAACTAACCCTTTAAGTGACAAGAAGCAAACTCAACTCAGCAGTGCTAACTCAATACAAAATTTTTGTTTTAAATAAATGGTGTTCTTTTGAATGTTCTGTTAATCAAATAATCCTGAAAAAAACGTGTATGATGGTTTCCATAAAAGTATTAAGCAGCACAACTGTTTTCAACATTGATAATAATGTTTCTTGAGCACCAAATCAGCATGGTAGAATTATTTCTGACTTTGTTCCCAGTCTGTATGACACAGAGTCTCTTAAACTCGAAGTAAAAACACCCTGAGATGACAAGAAACAAGCTCAGCAGATTGATAGTTTGCATTTTGTTTTTCCATTGCCATGTATTCTTTTTTGTTTTTAAGGTGGGAGATATTATTGAGATCATCAGCAAACCTGCAATGGGAATCTGGACTGGGATGCTGAACGGTAAAGTGGGAAGCTTTAAGTTCATCTATGTTGATGTGCTGGTGGAGGAAATCATACCGGAACCGAGGATTCGCTCTCACCGGAGGAGCAGAAGACCTCGACCCAAAACCCTTCAGGAATTTCTGGAAAGACTCAGTCTGGAGGTGCTTAAACTGTACAATTAAATCTTATCACTGATGATCAACCTGCACCATTCAGAACAGCCAAAAACACCCAATTCACTTTCAGACATCTCAAAAACAGGATGTTATGCATTATCTGTGAAGTGAAGTTGGTGCTGCAATTTAACAGACAAAATTGTTATTGCAGGAGCACATTTCATCTCTGCTGTTGAACGGGTATCAGACGGTGGAAGATCTTCGGGATTTGAAGGAGCAGCACCTCGTAGAGCTGAATGTGACCGACCCTGAACACAGACAACGGCTGCTAGCGGCTGCAGAAAGCCTACAGGACTCTGAATGTAAGTGGTTGAACATCAAAAAGTCATCAAAATATTTAAAAATGTCAGCAAATGGCACATAAATGATGCTATCTTTGTTTTCCAAGACATGTTGTTGAATTTCCACTTTTATATTAAAGCTCTCACAGTTAAAGTGCTGATGTAGGATGAGCTCCTCAGCGCTCTGATCGTTTCAGAAACTGAAAAACAAACCTCATCAAAGCCACAATGGTGAAGCGACAGGCTGAAAACTCAAGTTTTCACACGTCTTTCCTCAGATAAAAATCTAGTTTCTTCCCCTCAGTTGTATAACTGTGGTGATATAAAAAATTAACACAAAACAAAAATTAGATAAAATGCATAAAAAAAAGAGTAATAGTATATATTTTAAATTAAATACTATATTTAAATAAAATAAATAAGATATTATTAAATAAGATATATTTAATATATTTAAATGAATAATATAAAATATTGAAAAAAAAAAATATTTTAATAAAATTTTGTTTATGGCATAATAAATTAACCAGAGAACAAAATGAGAAAACAATGTAAAAATATATATTTTTAAATAAAACATTTAAAAAATGTTTTAAAAAATATATATTTTTAAATAATATATTTACATATTTAAATAAAATAATAAATGTTAAATAAAATGAATGAATGTTAAATAAAAAAATTGAATAAAATTAATGTGTAAATAAAATGTGTGTTTAATTAAATACATTTTAAATATAAAATATTAAATATATTTAAATAGATAATATAAACTATTTTAAAAATATTTTTAATAAAAAATTTAATACATTGATTTGTTTAAAAAAAAAAAAAAAAATCTTTAAAATTGTCCACAATGACTAGAAAAGGAGTTTCAGATTTTTTTTAATTAGTGTAGCTTAATAAAAAAAAAAAAAATGCTGCTAGTGGAAAAAAGTGAATGTCATTGAGGCCAGTTGCCTGCATGTGATGAAAGACCCAACAGGAAGTGTGTTGAGCAGTGAGTTTGTGTGGGTATCCGTCTTACACAGCCACACCTCACAAACTACATCAAATGCTGCAATACACAGAAAAACATTGCGTGTGTTGCGTGTTATAAAACAAACTTCCAAGTAATGCATGAATATTTATGCACAATCATCTGATGACATTATCGTTACGTCTGTGCATGTACAAGACCACAGCTTGTTGTGAAAGCCTTGTTTTTTCTAATATAGATAATAATCAGAACCTGGAAGAGGCAAATGAGGAGCCCAAATCTCCCTCTGAACAAGTCAAAATCGAACTGAACGACTGTCCCAGAGACTCGGGCTGTTACATCGGATCAGACTGTTCAGACAACAGTAAAGAGGACACAGAGACCCAGCTGGCCCCTCTCAGCCCATCTGCAACAGAAGCATAAACCACAGCCCTGCATAATAGGGTTTTTTTTTTTTTTTTTTTGCCCTCATCTGCCTCTGGTTGGTGCAAAAACTGTTACCCGCTGACCACAACCTATTTTGGCTGGAGTTTTTGACTGCGTAAAGAAGCCTTTGTGTTTCAGATCTGTTGCATTAAGGAGTTTTCATGTCTGATGACACCGGACTCTCACATCATGGACACTGTGAAGTTATTAGAGATATACAGATATTAAAGATGACATGTAAATATACTGTAAATATAGTGAGAGGTAAAACTTTGCTCTTGTAAACCATTTAAACTTTGCCTTGCACATGTTAGACAAATCAAGAAACTACTGAGATTACAAATGTATTATTTTATGCAATAAAAAGAATTCTTTATATTGTACTAATTTCATCTGTTACATATCCAGTCATATTAATATACTGATAGTTACTGGTACAGAGCTTACGGCAGTGGTTTCCTGAAACTAAAAATGTCACTGGAAAAAAAAAAAAGGTCAGAAATACTGAAACACTGCTTCATTCACACTAGTCAGTCTTGATTGGTTGCTGCCATCTAGTGTGAGCACTTACTAACTACATCCATAAAAAAGCAAACTCTATTATTTAAAACATTAAGGGCACATATACAACTCAAAATTGCTGAAAAAAAAAAAAAAAAACAGTTTGGCAACATTATCACACAGTTCTTGCTTAAGTCTATCTTAAAGCATAATAATTGGTAACTCTTTATAATAACTTCCATTATTGACATTAACAAATATGGCATTCTATAATGGTTTATTAATCATTAGTTAATGCACATTCAAACAATTAAACTTTGATTCATTTTTGAATATGCATAAACTATGGACTTGTAATGATTATACACTAGCGTTCAAAGGTTTGGGATCAGTAAGATTTTTAAAAATTCTCTTCAAGTCTGCATTTATTTAATTAAAAATACAGCAAAAACAGTAATATTGTGAATTATTATTATTACAATTTAAAATAAGTGTTTTCTATTTAATACATTTTAAAAAATATTATTTATTCCTGTGATGCAAGGCTGAAGTTTTAGCAGCTCACAAAACATTTCTTATCAATTTTGAAAATAGTTGTTAAGCTTAATATTTTTCTGGGAAACCAGAAAAATATTAATTTTTAATATTAATATATTGTTTGATCAATAGAAACTTCAAAAGAACATAATTTATTTGAAATGGATATATTTAGTAACATTATAAATGTCTTTAATGTCACGTTTGTTTAATTTAATGCATCTTTGCTGAGTAAAAGTATTAATTTATTTTTTTAAAAATCTTACTGGCCGCATGAACGTTGCACAAATGTTCTGCTCATGAATGAATATGGCCAATGTATTACCCATTAATATACAATAAAAAACCTGTTATGTTTTAGGGTACGTTTACACGACAACTATGTACTTAAAAAAGGTATTTTTTTGCGTACAGACGACACAACATTGTTGTCAAAATGATTCCCGTTCAAGGATTAGTTCACTTTCATATAAAATGTTCCTAATAATTTACTCACCCCCATGTCATCCAAGATGTTCATGTCTTTCTTTCTTCAGTCGAAAAAGAAATGAAGGTTTTTGATAAACATTCCAGGATTATTCTCCTTATAATGGCCTCCAAATGGTTGAAGGTCAAAATTACAGTTTCAGTGCAGCTTCAAAGGGCTTTAAACGATACCAGACGAGGAATAAGGGTCTTATCTAGCGAAACGATCGGTCATTTTCGAAAAAAATTTAAATGTATATGCTTTATATAAACAAATGATCGCCTTCCAAGTGCTTCCGCCAAAACCGTACTTTCGTATTCTTCAAAAAGCTTACGCTGTATGTCCTACGCCTACCCTATTCAACTTACGGAACGAACGCAGCGCCAGTTACATTTTTTCCGTAAGTAGAATAGGGAATGCGTCTGGTATTGTTTAAAGCCCTTTGAAGCTGCACTGAAACTATAATTTTGACCTTCAAACGTTTGGAGGCCATTGAAGTCCATTATAAGGCGAATAATCCTGCAATGTTTTCGTCAAAAACCGGATGACATCCAAAATCTTGGATGACATGGGGGTGAGTAAATTATCAGGAAAATTTTATATGAAAGTGAACTAATCCTTTCACATGGATCCGCGAAAACGACTAAAAACGCTGTATTATGGTGCCAGGCCAGTAGTTGGCAATGTCACTTTGTAAAAGACTACACGCCTATAGACACGTAATACGCATGCGCATGACGTCACCGTTTTCACAAATTCACATTCTTGGAGTTTACGTGGAGATGATAACGGTATGGTTTTCAAAAGCTTCCATTTTTAAAAGTTTGCATCTTCAGGCCCTTATAACGCCATTGTCGTGTAAAAAAAAAAAAAAATTCCATTTTTAGTTGAAAATGGTGTCGCGTAAATGTCCCCTTAAATTATTAAAAGTATACATTTTAAAGCTAAAGTATCGTTCTGTGAGACTAAAAAGTACTTACTTTTTTTTTTTACTGCAGCACAGGATGATTTGGTCTGGTTTAAGTGGCCCAATTTACCTGAATTCACCCAATATACTGAATAATTTCCTCAAACATAATATTTCACTTCAAAACCTCATGAAAAACACTCTCAACACAAGGGATTTCATTACAAAATGAATCACTTAAAAAGACATCAATACAGCAATGTAGAAGAAAGATGATTTTAAGCTAGTGCAATGAGATATGAACCATCAGGACGCAAATGATACGTTAGAAAAATAAAATAAATAAAAAATAAATAATCATCTCAGCCTACAATCAAGCTTCACAATCGGGCTAGTTTAGGGTTCAAAACATCTCTGAGCCTATGATTTCTGCATGCTTTAACATTAAATCCATTATTCTTCAAGAACATTAATAATAGGACACTTTTATTATCTGCTTTGAACAGTTCGGACTCTAAAATTTACAGTGCACAATAACTCAGCTCCATTTTAAATACGGTTTTATACAGAAAAAATACACCAGTACATAAGGCATCAAAGCAGAACACTGAATCAGTTGAATACAGTCCCCAGAGAGTCTGTGAACCAACGAAAAACGTTCAAAATAAACATCCATCAGAGATTAGCGTTCAAAAAAAGCAACTCGGTCTAAAATAATGAACGATTTTGAGCTTGAGATGTTCATTCCATAAAATGGATTCAAGTCTTCACTAAAGTTTCGCTGCACGATGTGCGGGCGTCATGATGTCATCGCGTGCGTACGCGTCCAGTCCGTTTCCTGTGTAGACGGAGAGCTCGTCTGTGCTCCCGACACCGTTGTTGATCTCTGAAGGATGAAACGAGCACAGAACTTATTAGACTCACAGGGCAGACTTCTCCACTAGGGGGTGATATGGGGTCTCTATTTAAACGAATAAACATTCACAGAACCCACAACATTTTTATACTCCAATAAAATATTACAATATGTGTCTGCGCACAGTGTTCTGCCTTAAATAGAAACATTTGAAAATAACAACAGAATTTTAGGGGTGTAACGGTACATGTATTCGCCCCGAACAGTCACAGTACGGACGTCACTGTTTGTTGGATACAGTCAGATGACGAATACATTCAGCCTCAGGTGATCCACACTCCAATCCAGAAGGGGGTGCGCACGGTAATGCAACACTGTTTGCTAACCGCCACAGCAAGAAAAAAGAACAACAACAGACGATCTATGCATAGATATGTGATCTCTCAACCAGTTTCAACTGCGGAAAGACATCAATAAAACAGCCTGAGAATAACATCTCACGTAGCATTACATTTACCTCAGGCAAGTCATTTAGTGTCCACAGCATGTTTAGTTCACTAGAGAAATGAACTCTAGAGGGGAGCATTTCACTAAACATATGCACTATATTAGCTTATATATTCATTATATTTACTCTCCCTGTTAGTAATGTCTTAATTATTTCATGTTTAAATAAATTTGTCATGAAGTTACTGTGTAACTGTGTAAATGATTATATTTAAAAAATTAATTGGAGTAGAAAATAATTGAAAAATAATTTTATAATTAGATTTAGAAGTTCCAAAACCTGCCTTATGTGCAATTTACTTTTGTTTTTTGTTTTTTTTTTTTGAGTGTTGATTATATCTAAAAATAGATAGCAACTGAATGTAATAGTTTGGGCTCTGTTGTTAATTGTAACCTCTAATATTATAGTAAAGTGCAAGGAAAGGCTCCTTATATATTTTACAGCATTAGCTGAGATAGAAAAAAATGTTAATTATAATTGAATTTATTTAAAGAGAGACACAATTTGTTCAATAAACCACTGTTTAATAAAAAAACAAAAAATAAGCAATTTTATGTTTAGTTTTCTCCCTCCTGCTATATCGAACCATGACTTCAATACAGAGGTACGTACTGAACCATTTGTGCACCGTTACACCCCTAATATATACATATACATACATATATATACACAGTATATATAATTAAATGTTATTAATTAAAATTAAAATATGTTAAAATAATGTTATTTTGTTTATGTATATATAGATTATATTTATTAATAACTGTATATATGAACATACATACAAACTATAATATATATATATATATATATACACATACACACACACACTATACATATATGGGTCAATGACATGAAGTGCATATTTTTTGTCCAAGTGCATTATTTCTTTTTAAAATAATTTGATAAATTCATGACATATATCACTTTATTCTATAAAACCTATTTAGCTTGAATTAATTTTTAGTATTTTTAAATAATACATATTATTTTATGTTTTGTTATCTTAAACCCCTAAAATGTCAGGTGGTGCAACCGTCCGAAAAAATGAATAGACTAAGAAAACTATTTAAAATGGTTTCCTAATGATAGAAAAAACAAAAAACTGAATACTATGGCATCGTTTTAGGTTTGAAACCTTTCATATAAACAAATGTAATAAATATCAGTAGTTTTAAAGCTGTTGAAATAATTGAAAAACTTTTGTCAAGCAATTTGTATATTCTCAAATGTCAGTGTGGCACAACTGCAAACATGACTCTTTTATTATGAATTGACAAGGTAATAACAGTAAACAGGATAATGCATCATCCAGAGGACCACAACTGATCCTTGTGGCGGAGTGAAAAGGTTTGTAGATCTCTCTCAAATACTGGTAAAAACTGATCATTTCAAATATGGGTTGGTTGGTACACTTTCCATGTCAGGTGGTACAACTACAGTATATACATACAACTATTTAGTTGTACCACCTGACATAAAAACATTTTGTAAAGTGTTACCATATGCAGATATGAACACTGATATTGGCGGTGCATTATGACTGCCACCAGGAGGCGATGTGCAACAGCCATATGCAGAGGTCACAGAGTGTTCATTTGTACTGTGCCTTTATTATCCAGGGTTTATCAACACACAGCTGTGAGTCTCACCTGAGAAGATCAGTTTCTCCTTCATAAGGTTGACGTCACGGCTCGGCCGACGCACAGCACTTAGCATGATCTGCTCAGGGTTGTAGCTGCGCATGCCACTCATTTTCCACCTGAGGAAAAAGACGACAACACACTTCTGAAAGTGCCAAAAAGTTCTGGATGTTATTGTGAAACTGAGCATCACATCTTGAGATATTTGATGAGATAAAGTGAGGTAGAAGACTTGTAAGGTTTAAAAGGAGATAAGAACTGAGGTAAACGCACATGAGAATGATAATGTGAAAAAATAATTAAAAACCACCTAACAGCATGTTCAAAGAATTCTGTCCCTAAAATACTCATCCTTATTACCTGATCAGGTGATAGCTGAGCAATTTCAGCGTGCAGCGGAGGACAGGCGCATGCAAAGAGCAGAGGACAGCGAGAAGATGGAGGGAAAGTAGATTGCCAAAGAGAAAAGAGCAGAGCCATCAGTTGAAAAGCGTCCGGCCGCCCAGCTAAGATATAGCAAGCATGCTAACTACAAAACAATCTAACGTTAATGCCGAGGACTGCTCTGAAAATCAGGCAGGCGTTCGTGCAAATGTGAGTGCAGAAATTAACATATCTGACAGTAAAGCCTCTACCGACACAGCAAAAGCATACTGATTCCAATATTAAAAAGTATTAAAGGGATAGTTCACCCAAAAATGAAAATTCTGTCATCATTTACTCATCCTCAAGTTGTTCCAAACCTGTATGAGTTTCTTTCTTCTGCTGAATGATGACAGAATTTTCATTTTTGGGTGAACTATCCCTTTAAGAAACACCTCAAAGCACAAGATAAAAGAGATGCACTTACTTCTGAAATATGAAAATGCCAATGACAATCGCCACAGAGATTAAATCTGAAGTGATCCATATCAGGCCATATTCATCTGCACTCTACAAAACATGTTATAGCAGCAATCTGCCATTAGATATCAATATAAATACATAAAAGAACTTATGAGGAGAAAAACAATACAGTCAGAATAGAATAGAATAAAACAGAATAGAGTAGAATAAAAATATATATATATATATATATATATATATATATATATATATATATATATAAATAAGAGAGAGAGAGATTCTGCTTTTCATGTATGAATATATATATAATACTTATATAAATGTTGTCTAATGGTGTCTAAATATTCAGTCTAAAAATAGTATGCAAATAGGGTATTATTTTTCTATGAGATTTTCTAGTTGTATGCTTGTTTCTTGGAGCCGATATTGGCCACACTTCCTTGTACTAAACAGACGTTTTTCTGATGCAAATGTATGCAACTAGGTTGCATTATTTCCCAATACTGGATTACTAATCTTGCATCATATATTATGAAGTATGCCAAGACTCAATTTAGAGACTTTTTGAACATTTTCTATGTTGCTTTATAGAGGAAAATTAACAGTATTCTGTGGAATGGATGGTAAAATGTGTTAAACAGGGCTAAGATTCACTACATCCTACTTGGAATCTTACGGCATAATCAAATTAGTCATTAAATGAACATGCGGACAATGTGTAGGACTGAATGACGGGCGTTCCAAATCTGTGGAAAACTGCACAGGGTTCTGTGTAGGCCAGCCTGACTGTGGTTATAGGAGCATGTACTTTTTGTATGTAACAGAAGTATGTGAATTGGGATTCAGCCAGGGGGAGAGAGAGAGAGAGAGAGAGAGAGATCAGTACCATGATCCAGATAGGATTAGGCACTTTCTTCAGGATGTGTGGGGCATCAGAGGAGACAGATTGAACCCCGCTGCACCACATAAGCGAATAGAGCCACGGCTCGTTCACTGGATACACGTTTACACTCACATTACTGCCAGAAAACTGCCTGCTCACAACACACACACACACACGCACACACGCACACACAAGGAAAGAGAAGAGAGAAAGTGTGCTTAGTAAAAGTATTACAGAACAAAATCCCATGCTATATATGAATGAAATGATAAAACTGATAAAATGTATATAAATAGAGCAATAAATAATGCACCAAAAATAAAATCTCACATTAAAAACATTAAAATATATATTGTATAAATATAAAACTATAAAACAATGCATTATAAGATATAAGTAATAAAAATAACAATAAAAACATCAGTAAAAGACCCATCAATCTAAATACATCCGTTAAAACATCTATAAAATATTAAATAAGTGTAGATGTTATTTCCAATAACTATATCCCATTTAATTACATATTGTTATTTTAATATACTATGATTTTACAGGCATTGAGAAGATCTGATGTTATATTTCACTGAAAAATGCTTTCAGTATGATATTCAATACAGATTCAGAAAGGTGGATCTCTGCGTGTGTACCTGATATCCTGAGCTCTGGCCTGGCTGTAGTGCAGGGTCAGAGTACTGATCCCTCTTTCTTTCAGCTCAGCCACAGGAAGTTTCTCATCTGACGTCTGCTGGAGGAGAGGAACTGCCGCACGCACCTTCTTCCTGTACCAGTCAGGCGTCCACATCACCTAAACATAGAAACAGCAGCTTATTAAGGTCTTTTCTAATCTTAGAAGCTTGTTCAAAATATTTTTCTGAATATTAAAGAAAAATTTCAAAAAACTATATATAAAAAATGAATGAAATAAAAAAAACATATTTTAGGTAAATTTGTAATTTATTAAAAAGGATTTGGCTGAAGGTCTTTTCTAATGTTAGAAGCTTATTAAGAATATTTTTCTCAATATTTAAGATTTAGACTGACTGTAAGACATATTAGACAAGATTAAATTTATTTTTTTTTTAGAAATAAAATTGTAAAAGTATTTTTAGATTAATTCTGAAATTATTAGAAATTGTTTGCCAAATAAATTAATCTAAAATTACATAAATTACATATAAATAAATATATACATTTGTAAATCTTAAATATTTTTAAGATTATTTTAATAAATAAATTATCTGATAAAACATTTTCTAATGTTCGAAGCTTATTAAGAATATTTTCACAATATTTAAGATTTAGACAGAATAATAAGACATTAAACAACATTTCAACAAATTATATAAAAATTAATAAATAATTTACATTTATTTTGAAATTTTTAAAAGTATTTTTAGATGAATTCTGAAAATTGTTAGTCACATAAATTAATCTATAATTATATGAAAATAATTATTAAACAAATATATTATGAAATTTTATATATATATATATATATATATATATATATATATATATATATATATATATAATTTCTGAATTTATTAGAAATTATTTGGCTCATAAATGACAAAAGGTCTTTTTTAATGCTCAACAAACTGTATAAAAATAATAAATGAATATATTGATATTGAAAAAAATAAATGAACAAATTCTGAATTTGTTAGAAAATATTTGGCTCATAAAATGATGCTAAAGGTCTTTTCTAATTTTTAAGAATATTTTTTTTTTAATATTTAAGCTTTAGATTAAATATTAAGATAACATTTTGACAAACTGTATGTATGAAAATAAATAAATAAATAAATAAATACATACAGATGTACATACATACATATTTAATATATTTTTAAAACTTAAATATTGTTAGATAAATTATAAATTTATTTTACATTATTTGACTCATTCATAACATGTTGCCCATTTACTTTATAATATTCATATTATTCTGTCATTTCTAACACTGCTAAATATGTACATGTGTTTTGTGCTCTCACCTGTTCTGGTTGGATGTTGGATCTCTGAATCACCTTCAGTGCATCACTGACCCAGAGCTGGTGCCGGGGATGCTGGGGTGGAGGCCGCCGCAGGCTGAAGATCACAGAGCGGTTCGTTCTGGCAGCCAGACGCAGCAGCTCCGCGAGGCTACACACCGTCTGATTGGCCGTGCGGTTGCGGTCCTTCTCTGACATGTACTGCGCTGTCCAGTACGGGTCATCCTGAGGGACAAATAATGTCAAAATCTTTGTTATCAGTGAATGTTGACAATAGAAATGAGAAAGGAATAGAATTTAGTACCCTGAGGAACCAAAGTCCAGCATTGAGACTGCGAATCTCTGTCCAGTTAAAGAACGAGGCGTCGTTGTCCTGACGGGCAGGAAACAGTTTGTCCACATTGGTGGTCCTGCGTAGTGTGCGGTCCCTCATCAGAAAGGGCACTCCATCCAGACTGAAGTGAAAAAAGCACCCAATCACATAAGAGTCTGCTTATTGAGAGCCAATCAGAGCTGCTGCCACTCTTTTCTCATTTTCAAAAAGGTATTATAAAATAAAACAAAATAAAATAAATAGATAAATATTTTTCATTCATTTATTAGAAATTATTTGGCTCGTAAAGTATCTTCTAATGTTAGAAACT
This sequence comes from Ctenopharyngodon idella, assembly GCF_019924925.1. Taxonomy (NCBI): domain Eukaryota; kingdom Metazoa; phylum Chordata; class Actinopteri; order Cypriniformes; family Xenocyprididae; genus Ctenopharyngodon; species Ctenopharyngodon idella. Next base: position 42,612,007 of record NC_067229.1, read on the forward strand.
TATTAAGGATATTTTTCTCAATATTTAAGATTTAGACTGACTAATAAAATATATATATTTTTTTTTAATTCATAATTTATTAGAAATTATTTGGCTTATAAAGTATCTTCTAATGTTAGAAATATATTAAGAATATTTTTCTCAATATTTAAGATTTAGACATTCTAATAAGACAAAATAAATAAATACATACATAAATAAATATTTTTAGATAAATTCATAATTCATTAGAAATTATTCGGCTCAAAAAGTATCTTCTAATTTCTAATGTTAGAAAATTATTAAGGATATTTTTATCAATATTTAAGATTTAAAAGATTTAAGATTTAAAGATTTATCTAATAAAACTAAATAAATAAATATTTTTTGATAAATTCATAATTTGTTAGAAATTATTCAGCTCAATATCTTACAATGTTAGAAACTTATTAAGAATATTTTTCTCAATATTTAATATATAGACTCACTAATAAGAAAAAATAAATAAATAAATACATACATAAATATTTTTAGATAAATTCATAATTCATTAGAAATTATTCAGCTCAAAAAGTATCTTCTAATGTTAGAAACTTATTAAGAATATTTTTATCCTTAAAATTTAAGATTTAGACTGAATAATAATACATAAACATTATTTCAACAAAATACATAAAAAATAAATACATACATTTTTTAGATTAATTCTGAATTTATTAGGAATTGGTTATCTCATAAAGTAGCTGATAAAGGCCTTTTCTAATGTTGGAAGCTTATTAACAATATTTTTTTGTCTCATATTCAAAAAGGTAAAATAAAATAAAATAAAATAAAAGATGATTAACTGAAAACGGTATATGAAATTTCACAAAGAAAGTCAACAATAAAATGGATACCTAATGGTAACATCTGCTTCCAAGGCAGCGACTTTCTGTTGCAGTGCTTTACTAAAGGACATAATCGTGTGTTCTGGAGCGAGCTGAGAGAGAGAGAGAGAGAGAGAGAGAGAGAGAGAGAGAGAGAGAGAGACAGAGAGAGGCAGTGTATAATGTGAGTTACTGTCTTAACACTCCTTTGAAGAAGTCAAACAAACAGGTTTAAGCTTCAATGTACAATCAGCTTAATGTTTAGAGTAAGTGTAAGTGTCACTCTTTACAGTGGGGATACTTCCAGCTCTTTCTATTTGTTGCTAAACTTCAGAAAGAAATCACAAACAAGCCATGACACAAAGCCCTTGGGCTCAAACAAGGTCAGTGTTCCAGCCTGGAAAACCAGGATTATGAAACTCACCATTGGAGCTCCACGACGGCCAATGACAGCAGGACGAGGACCGAGCTTTGACCGATCCATGATGCAGGGAGAAGAGATAAAGAGGGGAACCAGATACAAAACCAGGAGAACGCTCACATAAAGCACCAGTGTTACAACCTGGAGTCCTGAACAAACACACAAACACATGCATGTCAAAAAATACACTACTGTTCAAAAGGTTGGAGTCAGTATTTTTGAATGTATTTGAAAGATGTCTTTTATGATCACCACAACTGCATTTATTTGATCAAAAATACAACAATACTATGAAATATCATTGTAATTTAAAATAACCGTTTTCTATTTCAATATATTTTAACATGTAATTTATTCCTGTGATGGCAAAGCTGAATTTTCAGCATCAGTTTTCAGTGTCACATGATCCTTCAGAAATCATTATAATATGTCGATTCGGTGCGAATAAAGTAACATTTATTATTATTTTCAATGTTTAAAACAGTTGTGCTGCTTAATATTTTTGTGGAAACCGTGGTTTTTGTGAAATAAAAATGCACAAAAAATTAACAATTAACCGTGATTTATTCATTTATTGCTGTAGGGGTGCCTGAATCAAATTACAGTCATCCTGGCTATGACCCAGTCTGTCATTTCCCCCCACAAGACCTTCAACTCACTTGATCTTTCTCCGCGTACCACCTGACCGGCGATGACCCACCCTAATACTGTGACCACAGCTAAAGCCCCGATGTGCAGGAATGGCCCTGTGAACTACACCATAAAAACATGAGACAGATGAGACAGAAGACACTTTCAAATATCACACTACAGTTAAAAAATAATTAAATAAATAAATAGAACTTAAATTAATTGTCAATTAAGACCTCCAAGACATTGGACAGTAATATGCTGACGAGGTTGATCCAACCTGCAGAGAAATGATGACAATGTCCCATTCGTCCTGCCAGAAATCGTCAACGGACACCACTCCTGTTATGGTGGTGAGTAGAATAGCCAAAACTACAATCTGTGGGAAATAAAATGTTTTAAATGTACATTCAGATCCTCAGTTTGGTTTTAGACTTAAACAGACTAACAAAGAGGTTCTGTCTCACCTTATGGATCCAGTATAAATTAAGCTGCTGCCCCAGTGCAATGTGACAAAGTGCAAGAATCTGGAAAAATTAAAAAATAAATAAATAAATAAATAAATAGTATTTAAAATTACGGAAAAAACAGAACTGACGTCGCGTCAGTTAAGCTTTTTCTGTAAGTTGAATAGGGAAGGCGTAGGACGTAGCGTAAGCTTTTTTAACTGCGAGAGTTTTACACTTTCTTCGTAAGTTTAATACGGAAGGCAATCTGGTGGAAGCTAGATATTTTACTTCATAACTTGTTAAATATGGATTTTTTTTTACACAAACGCATCGCTTCGCTTCAGAAGGCCTTTATCAACCCCCTGGAGCCGCGTGAAGTGCACGTTTATGATGGATGGATGTGGATGGAAGCACTTTCTTCAGCTCATACTCGTTGATCCCACTCACTACCATTATAAAGCTCGGATGCGTCAGGATATTTATTAACATTTCTCCGATTGTGTTCATCAGAAAGAAGAAAATCATATACACCTAGGATGGCTTGAGGGTGAGTAAAGGTTGGGCTAATTTTCAATTGAAAGTGAACTAATCCTTTAAGGACCTATCAACCTGCGCCATCTAGAGTTTCATGGCAGAACTTGCAAAAATTCATCATACAGTGGACTACCAGTAAAATTGATAAATATTCGGAACCAAAAATTATTCAGACACTTTGACCTGACCATGTTTTGCTTAAGTGTTATCTGACATAATTAAGATAATTTTTTTTCTGACACAGTTTAACTCTGAGATCTTGTCATATTTTATTACCATTTTTTTAAACTATAGTGAATAAACTGTATTAATAAATGAAATGTTCAAGGTGTCTGAATACATTTTGGTTTGACTGTAGTTCTTTTTGCTTGTGCTCTACTCATCTTAATTTTGCTAAGATTTTCAGTTTATGGATGTCTGAAGAAAAGTATTCCCTCTTTTATAGCTTCCTTACATTTGTCATCAAACCATGGAAGTCATCTAGATTTTTTGTTTAGAGATGTTCTTGGGACTGTATCATTATATCATAGATATAAGCGTTTCTGTGAAATTTTGCATAGCATCATGACTGTTCTCTGGAAAACATGCAAATCTCTCATAACAGAGAGTTTGAAACTGATACCAGTTTGCTTTTTTAATTTGCCATATTTGTACTTTAGTTTCTTCCTCTCTTCCTATAATGGTTACAATGATTAGGAAATGGTCACTTCCAAAAATATATATATAAGCTCTAGTTAATTTCTGACCATGGACAGTTCCTTGAAGCAACCTGTGGTTAAGTTCTTCAAACATAAATTCAAAGGTAATCAAAGACACAACAGTGATGCTTGCGACATTTGCGAAAATTAAAAGGCCATAAAAAGTTTAAAGGCACTTCTCCCTTTCTCTGTCACATGTGCGCGTGAGAAAAGCGCTCACCATTAAAAATGCAGTGTAAGTGAATCCTGTGAGTGTTGTGGCAAGAATAGGGACCGTGCCATCCTTCCAAACGGCCGAACGATTATATAACAACCTGCCAGAGAAAAAGGGGGGAGGGAGAAAGATGTTTTTTCCAACCCTTAGTATGTCAAATTAATTCAGAAACTTGTTATGCAATCCAATTTTTGCAAATATAATGAACAGTAAACCGTGCAATTAAACTAGTTACTCATAGTAAACTCATAAAACATGCTCTAGCAATGAAATGTGTAATCACAGGGTTGATGTCAGTTTCGAGGCGAGAACACACAGCAGGGTCCAGAGTTAATGACCAGCTGATGTCACTTCCAAAACACCAGGCTGAACTCACCAGTTGAACTCGTTGTAGTCATTACGAGCCTCCAACCAGAAGTAGGACCAGATGAGGAGGAGGAGAAACGAACAGCAGAGGAGGAAGAACCATGAACATTCCCACTGAAAAGCAAAAACAGGAAGTGATGTACACACACATGCACTGCAGGACAGAATCTCTGTATGAGACAGGCCCTGTTTACACCTGGTATTAAGAAGCATTTTGGTCAATCGGATCACAAGTGGACGACACTAAATACAGGTGTTAACGGGGTCTATAACGTTTTGAGCTTGTCCACTTCCAGAGGTAGTCGAAAACACATTCGACCGGATTGCTTTCGTAGTGTAGACGCTCATGTGGTCGAATGTGTTCGAACAGCCACCAAAGACCGCTCACTCTCCACCTACTGACCTAATGTGTAAACATTATGGGAAACGTGCTAGCCAGACGGGATTTAAGAAATCATGACAGAAGTGTTTGAAAGTGGACAAAAAAGACGGATTAAAACACCAGGTGTAAACGGCTATGTGTCTCCCTCATCTAACTGTGATCCGATCGACCAAAATGCATCTTACCAGGTGTAAACATTTATTTTCACTCTTTATATCCTTCACAACATGTTCACATTATCCAAAACCCCATTTATCACATATAAAGAGTGGCAAGGGAAGGTAAAAAGCCACAGAGGTCAAATATGTAGCTTTTAAGATGCCTTAACGTTTTAGAGAGCATATTAAATTGTAAGCTTAAGTAACTACTAATAAGTTTAATTTCTTCACCATAGAAACCACACAGCGTTCCACAGCAAATTACAACAGCAATGGATCATTTTCAGCACAGCAAGATCTTTCAGAGAGAGAGAGAGAGAGAGAGAGAGAGAGAGAGAGACATTGCCTGGCACCAAAGCATGTTTCCTGGGAGACCAAACAAGGTCGCTGTTGGAGATAGAGAGGGCGGAGCTTCATTGTTCTGTTAACAGGAGTTAAAGAGTGATGTAATAACGATCCAACTTGTCTTGGATCACCTGATGCTGATAGTGTAAAAGATCTCACTCAGTGAATGGGAATGTCATGTAGATATTATATAAATTTATGTATGATTCTCAAATGTTATTCAGTAACCTGTGACATACTGGACACTGCAGAAAGAATAAGGGGTTACTTTTAATAATAATATAAATTAATAATTTTAAAATTTAAAATTGATAATTAAATGTATAATTATTAATGAAAATGTTATCATTTAAAAATGCTAATAATTAAATTTTAATTTAAATAAATAATAATAACAACCAATAGGCTGAATTTCCTTTATGTACGAGCCATTATAATAATTACATTGTATTTTAATTTAAATAAATAATAATAACCAAAAGGCTCAATTTCCTTTATGTACGTGTCTTTATAATAATTAAATTGTATTTTAATTTAAAGAAATTATAATAATAACCAAAAGGCTCAATTTCCTTATGTACATGTCAAATGATATGAGCTCGTAAGCTTCGTTAGTGGCAACGGCAAGCACCTGAAACAATCTCACACTGACTGGAGTTTCAGTAGTGAATATGTCAGATATCAGTTTTCATTTGGGCAAGAATGTAATCAAATATTCAAACTTTTTTATTAAAGGGGACCTATTATGCAAAATTCATTATATAAGGTGTTTGAACACAGATGTGTGTCCGCAGTGTGTGACCAGCTTATAATGGTAAAAATCCACCCACTCATTTTATTATAATCTCCATAAATCATAAACAGTCTCTACAAACAAGCGGTTTCAGATTTCCCCCTACTCTTACATAAGAGTAGGTAAGCCCCGCCCATGACTGATGATGATCTGCCTTATTAGCTTAGCTCCTCCCGAGTGAGCTGTACACAGTCCACCGTGTTTATGTGCCAGCTTTCTGTGCGCATGCTTCAGATGTGTGCGCTCAGAAAACCATATATCAGAAATTTAAACTGTTATGGCTTTAAATCGCATGCAAATAATAAACTTTCATGATGACGAAGAACTGCAATGTCACGTGAGCGTGACTGCGATAGAGATGATAATCAAAACCAAACAGATGTTTTGTTAGTTTGTGGCAGAGTATCTGAGGCACGAGTTGTACAGTCTCTGCCATCTTCTGGAAGGCGGGATGAGGAGCAGCAGCTCATTTGCATTTAAAGGTACATGCATGAAAACAGCATGTTTTTCCTTCCACTCAAAAATGGGCATTTATAACATGGTATAATAAATGATCTGTGGGCTGAAACATCACAGACACATTCTGGGGACACCAGAGACTTATATTACATCTTGTTAAAAGGGGCATAATAGGTCCCCTTTAAAGTGTAAAGATGAATCAATTGACTTAGTAACAAGTTCATTCAGTTTTCCAGGATTTGTCAAACTGTAAATCATAAGAATAATTTGCTCATGATTAGGACTATACTGGCTGTACTGTACATTTCTGCATGTAACACAAAAGAAAGCCATGTTATTTGCCACTATTTCACAGTACATGAATCTGTTGGGTAACACAAGGTGCAGAGAGACATCTAAGTTCAGTTACCAGATCAGATGGCTCGCATCCTGCTGGCATGCAGACTTTCAGAACCCAAAAAGACCTTTCACTCCTCCAGAGGTGAGGAAGAGATCTAATGACCACGTCCCGAGATTCTGTAGGTGTTTGGTTCAGATGCAGGGTTAATAAAGGCCTTCTAAAGTGAAGTGAAGCGACGTGTTTGTGTAAGAAAAACATCCATATTTAACACGTTATACAGTAAAATAACTAGCTTCCGCCAGATCACCTCCCGTATTCAACTTACGAAAAAAACGTTAACTGAATAAGGAAGGCGGTGTGGCGGAAGGTAGTTATTTTACTTCATATACACCTTATTTTAGTCATATACACCTAGGATGGCTTGAGGGTGAGTAAATCATGGGGTAATATTCATCTTAAAGTGAACTAATCCTTTAATGCATCCGTGCTGAATAAAAGTATTAATTTCTTTCTTTCAAAAACAGAGCTAAGTGTTCCACAGCACCCAGTGTCCAGATAACCTCAATTTGACAGCTGACTGACAGCTTTAACAATACTGAAAGATAATGCGATTGCATTATGAATATTAGGTTCAATGGCTATCATTTCCAACAAAAAGACTCTTTCTTTTGACTAACATGCAGACTGGGAGAGGACAGGGCATTATGGTATGCGTGTCCGCCATATGGACGCAAGTGTTTATAAACAGAGAGATGAGAGGATTAGAGGTTAGCATTATAGTATCTTATTTTTCACCAATGAAGCTTTTCACCAACTTTTCAAAGACCACAATAACAGTCATCTGACATGCCTTAAATACAATTCCCAGCATAAACAACTCGCATAAAGTTTTCCACACACCCTGAGAATTTAATAATGGACTGACTCATGTTTTATTTGTCATGTGGATTGTAGCGCAGTCACTCTACAGCAACGGACACATTTGACTGTTCTGTTCATTCATTCTGCACTGCTGACAGCTGCTAATCCCTCAATCCAATCAGCTCCTCCAGACCTGCTCATGAGCACATCGGGTAGGACTCATCATCACCGTGCTCTAATTATAGAGTGGATAGGGCCAGCAGTAATGACACGGAGCACGCCAGCCAATCACAGGGCTTCTGATGCGTTTGCTCTCAATGCTGAGGTGTTTCTTTAGAGAGTCTGTTCAAATGAAAAGATGAACTAATCGCCAAAGGTGTGCGTGTGTGTTCACTCTTGAAGGAGCCTTTTTTTGTTGTTAACTTGTGGGGAGGTGAAAGTAAATAACACAACCCACAAACCCACAAACTGAATCATTGCAAGCTTCAAACCAGACAGAACATGGAAAAGAATAAACAGATCAGATTATATATATATATATATATATATATATATATATATATACACACACACACACACACACATACATACATACAGTGGTGGTCAGAATTATTGGCACCCTCTGCAAATATGATCATTGCATTGTTTATCCTTTTGATCTTTAATTCATAAAATTAGCAAAAATCTAACCTTTCATTGAAGGAAATGAATTGAAAGTGGGGAGAAAAATCACATGATGAAATAAATGTTTTTCTCCAAAACACATTGGCCACAATTATTGGCACCCTTTTATTCAATACTTTTTGCAATACTAACCCTAACCCTAACAGCTCTGAGTCTTCTTCTATAATGCCTGATGAGTTTGGAGAACACCTGGCAAGAGATCAGAGACCATTCCTTCATGCAGAATCTCTACAGATCCTTCAGATTCCCAGCTCCATGTCGGTGCTTCTTCTCTTCAGTTCACTCCACTAATTTTCTTTAGGGTTCAGGTCAGGGGACTGGGATGGCCATGGCAGAAGCTTCATTTTGTGCTCAGTGACACATTTTTGTGTTGGTTTTGATGCTTGTTTTGGATCATTGTCCTGATGGAAGATCCAACCACGGCCCATTATTGAATTTCTAGCAGAAGCGGTCAGGTTTTGATTTTTTATCTGTTGGTATTTGATATAATCCATGATGCCATGTATCTGAACAAGATGTCCAGGACCTCCAGCAGAAAAATAGGCCCACAACATTAAAGATCCAGCAGTATATTTAACCGTGGGCATGAGGTACTTTTTATCCACGTGTGCACCAAACCCATCTGGTGGGTTTGCTGCCAAAAAGCTCTTGCTTTAGTTTCATCTGACCATAGAACCAGGTCCCGTTTGAAGTTCCAGTCTTGTCTGACAACAGAATATGCTGAAGATTGTTTCTGAATGAGAGCAGAGGATCTTTCCTGAAACCCTCCCGAACAACTTGTGGGGATGTAGGTGCTGTGTGATAATTTTTTTCAGGCTTTCTGAGACTCAAGACTCAACTAATCTCTGCAATTCTCCAGCTGTGATCCTTGGAGAGTCTTTGGCTACTCAAACTTTCCTCCTCACCGCGCATTAGGGCGATTTAGACACGCGTCCTCTTCCAGGCAGATTGGTAACATCTTTAGTTATTGCCCTGATGGTGGAAATGGGGATTTTCAATGCTTTAGCTATTTTCTTACAGCCATTTTCTATTTTGTGAAGCTCAACAACCTTTTGCTGCACATCAGAACTATATTCTTTGGTTTTTCTCATTGTGATGAATGATTAAGGGAATTTGGCCTTTGTGTTTACACATGTTTGTACTCCTGTGAAACAGGAAGTCATGGCTGGACAATTTCATGTTCATGATCACCCTGGTGTGCTAAAAAAAAAATGCAAATATGAATGGGAATATACTTCAGAGACATTTTACATTTTTATAAAAAAAAATTCTAGGGGTGCCAATAATCGTGGTTTTGGAGAAAAACATTTATTTCACAATGTGATTTTCCCCCCACTTTCAATTCTTTTCCTTCAATGAAAGGTTAGATTTTTGCTAATTTTATGAATTAAAGATCAAAAGGATAAACAATGCAGATTTATTTTTAGTCATCTTTGATCATATTTACCAAGGGTGCCAATAATTCTGACCACCACTGTATATTATATTATATATATATATATTTATTATGAATATATGAGCCATTTATATAGCGCTTTTTTATGTTACTGTACACCCAAAGCACTTTACACTCATATTTTATATATTATATATTTTATTTTATATATTTCAATATAATATAATAATAACATTTTAATATACACTGTATATATTACAATTAATTGAATTAAAATTAAATTAAGTTTTAATTTTCTTTTTTTTTTTATTCAATTTTATACAAAAATATCTTAACTTTTGGCAGCTTGGTCAAATAATGAGTCAAAAAAAGTTTAAAAAAAGTTTAAAAAAATTAAATTATATATATATAATGTATTAATATAAGTTTATTATACATTACATGCATTACAATTGATTTAAATAACATTAACTGAATAAAAAATGCAAATAAAATTATTACAAAAATATTTTTTGTATGTATACACACACATTTAAATTTTATTAAATTATTTAAAAAAAAGTCCCAGATCAACTTCAGAACCCCTGAATGAAGCTGAGCTTGATTTTTATCTTTAAATCAATTATTGTTCCAACATTTAAGCTTGATACCCTATTAATATTAGAAGACTTTCTGTAAAGATTAGATAAGAGGTGATTTCCAATCTGACTGCAGCTCAGTTCAGGTCAGAACATTTGATCGCTGCACTGGAATGGATGCTCGGTTAAAATAACGGGCATTTCTGGTTGAATAACTTTGCTAAATAATGTCAGTATCCAGTTTGGTGTCACCAGACATTGAACGGACAAGTCAAAGAGAGTCTGAGAGACCTGACTAAGCCTCTCGTTGTGTTGTATACAGATTGGAATTGACCTACAACACGTCCTCCAGGGAATCTGAAACCCTGGCTTGAGTTTCTCTCTGTCTGATAGAGAGACAGTCAGACAGCAGAGGAGAAAGGGAAGGGACTTCATTACAGACAGCCAAGTTGCCCTTCGGTTCTGCTGTCAGCCTTTAAAGGGTCATGAAACTCCCTGTTTCTGCATCAGCCAGTTCTCACCACAGTTTTGAAAAATGCTACAAAAGTCGACATGGTAAGCTGTAGAGTGGAGGGGGAAGAGGAGAGACCGATAACACAGCAACGCCTTCAACACAGACAGTTTTATTTAGCTCTCATTGAGTTAAAAGCATAAAAGCTTCCCACAAATGCACACTGCAAAGTACCATTACACACGACACAAACACAAGCTCACCGTAAATTACACAAATACATACATATCATGTGACTGCTATAATTTAATGCACAAATAAATGCACAGCAGTTCGCATTTGTACTCAGCATCAGAAATATATATTAACGTGCTGTTGCATGTTCAATGACTTTTAAGGCTTATTTTGCGCCGATTTTATAAGCCATTTGTTCGGTTAAAGGGCTGTAAAGACCGGTTATGCTCACAGTGTGGATGAATCGCATTTGTGTCAAAGACTCAAAGAACTTATGCAACACAGAAACTCTAACAAAGCTAAAACAGTCATTTTTGACCTATTACTGCATCTTTCATTACTGTATGCAGTCTCACTGTTTGAAGCGCCTGTCATAGGAAATCAACTCTTGCTGTTGTAATTAATTAAGCGGAGTCTTTTCATAGGATAAGGACAGTCTCATGAATAATTATGAGACACTGATGAGTCATCGATGTACTATAGAGGGTATGCATTGACGTGACTTTCCTGCCAGAACACGCCCCCTCAGCCGGACTGAGCGGCAAAAGAGCCTGCTGCATGACTGGATTTAATAGGGAAAACTGCGAAAATGCAAGTAAAACACGAGTAAAACAAACGATTAAACTAAAGGTTAGACTCAATAGTGTTCCTGTTACAACTTACTAAAGATCCAGTAATCCATGAATACAGCCAGGAATCATGTTTCCAGATATTTAGATGTGCCGATTTCGACGCCAGGCAAATACATAAAGCAAATTTGCCTGTGAACGCTTTATATAAATATAATATAGGTAGGTCTAAATTCGGGTGATCACTTATATCAATTTTATATGTGTATCATCCAGTCCTAAAACTTGAATAGTTTTTGTCAGTGTTTATTTAAAAACACCCAATTTTGCAGTATATAAGAGGATAAATCTTTTAATTGATGAGTTGTCAATACATTATATTACAATACAATATATACGGTATGATCTTACCACAAAATTCAACATATTGACAAAATGATAACTGCAAATCCATGTTTCGCTGCCTGGAGTCCAGCTGTTTCTGTGAATTGCAGCGATCTATTTGCTTCTCTTTTCTTTAGCTTTCGGCAGTCTGTAAAAATTTACCTCAGATTTCTTGTCAAATATATTTGTACAGTCAATCGCAAAGGTCTTTCCCGTTTTGAATGCGTTTTGTGTGTTTTTCGTGGCATTCACGCTGAAACCAAAAACCAATGCTGTCTTTTTGCCACTCAGTGGGCGTAACCACAGTCGCTCCGGCCAATGGTTATGTCATGTACATTCCCTCTATAGTTAAAGAAAACGTCACCTCCTGTGACGTTCACACAAAGATGAATTTAAACGCAAAAGTTGAAAATAGCGCAAAAAAAGATTAAAATTCACAACAGTTAAAACTAAGGAATGGTAACATTGTCTTTTATGATGTTCAACACACAAAACTTTAGTTTAGGGTTTCATGACCCTTTAACCCTCTAGCCCTCTTCGGTCATTTTTGACCGAAAAATGTTATATTTTGAAATGTCAAAAATCGTAGCTTCATCAGAATGAGATGACACTTGGTGACTTTTGTTGCATTAGCAATATGAACACAAAAAAAAAAAAAAAAAAAATCAAGGACATGATTCAGACATGTTAAAGGGTCATAAAAAAAATAGTCATAGGAAATGAATGGGAAATACGAAAAAATACGACAACTCAGAGAATCTTTTGTTGGTACAAACTACAAATCAGACACTGTGCAGAAAAAAAGTGCACTGCAATGAAGGGGTGACACTCTAAAATGTCAAGAGTGCAAAACAGACACACCCAACCAACACCCCCCTCCCCCCACACACATATATATGAACTAGCACGACTATAACACAGAGCAAGTTTATGCAAATGTGTGAAATAAAATCAATAATTCAGCCACAAAGCAGTAAAAAAAATGAACAGCAAGAAAGAGGTTACACACAAAAAACAGAAACACCCACTCAAACACACACTCACTTACACACATACACACACAACACATCATTATACACACACAAATGAACCGGTTTGGCTGTAACAATATGGTTAAATTGAGCCAAAACTCAAATAAGACGTTGAAATCAGATCAGACCCAGATTTATTAAGCTGTAATAAAACATACCCGTTCATTTTTGTTATATTTTTATTGACTTTTGATGTTATGTGTGACAAAATGCCCTCCTCTGTGTTCAGGTTTGACTGTAGTAAAATTAATGCAAAAACCAACACTTCAAATCAACATTTCAAACCAAAAATAAATCTAAACCTTGACGAAAAGTAGTCTTTGAGAATGTCTAAGTGCAAAACTTAATAAAAATAAGTATGTGTCTAAAAACCACTAGAGAATTTATAAGCCACTTTATATAGAACTATATAGGAATCTAGTGGTTACACCATGGCATTGCATAAGTTTTTCTTTTTTTACTCCCACCAAATGCCACTAATCTACCTTCAAAAAAATGGATTTTAAATGCCTTGTTTCTATTTTAACATGGAATACTGCTTTAATTGAAAAATAATTTAAAAATAGATTAGAAAAAAAATGTGTATTATTTTCAAAGGGGAAAAATAGCTAATAAAAATTGTATAAATATTGCATAGTATCATAAAATACCCTCAAAATTTTATATAATAATCAAAAAATATTATTGAACAAAAATATACTACATTGGTTTTCCTGAAAAACAAAAAAGTTACTTTTAAAGGCTTCGGTCACTTTTGACTCCTAAACAAAGAGGGCCAGAAGGTTAAAAGTATATCCAGCGAAACATTTATGACCATACACTGGCAAAAACGACCAGAGAAATGTGTCAGTATCGTCAAAGTGGATCCATATCTATGATCCAGAGGTGCGGGAATCATAGATGACATCTGACACTTTGCAAAGCTCCACTAACTCGGTTAGAGTTGACCACTTATTTAAGCTTTACACAACTTCCCACAGGAATTAATTGAATTTTCCACAAATAGTGTGATTTTCAGTAAAATGTGCTTATGCAGTACATTGATGAAAAAAGAAAAAAAAAAAATTATACAGCAACATTATTCTTACATGAGCTGGAATAAAGTTCGACATTGCAAAGCATTTTTATCAGCTTTTTCTTTAAAGAAACTATCAAACTGCACAATAACATGATCAAAAACTGCAGAAACTACAAATCATAATCAAGTCAAATGCTTCTCAACCCAACTTGAACAAAGAAATGCCTCATTTGACAGCTATTACATGTTACAAGGGACCACAACGTTTATACAACATACTCTACAACGTTGATACAACCTAAATCAATTTGAAAATTGATTAACATTAAGTTAATAACACTACTTTGTCTTGGATCAAATTTAGGTGTCCTTATACTGATGTTATATTCATTTATAAATGAGGACACGTACAGTACAGTATCTCCATAGTTACATATCATTTTAAGGCAAAAGGCCAATTCCTCAACAGGTCAGTGTAATTTTTGCTTCTATCATCCGGTCCTATCATTCGGTTTCTATGTGGTTAGAATACAATGACTTCTCCCACAATGGATGATGCTGTGGTTACCTTGGAGCTGTCGTCATGGGAGCGTTGGTACCGTTTCCAGCGGCAGCCGTAGATCCCGGTCAGACAGGACAGACACAGTTGTCTCTCATACACCTGTAACGGTTGGTGTTTCACCATAGTCAGGCCACAGCTGATCTGCAGACATCCCACTCACACACTGCAGACCTGGAGGGATGAGACACATCTGTGAGAAACAGCATTATCCGTAACAAGACATTGAGATGAAACCCTGTCTTCAACTAAATTATACTGTCAGTGTTGACACTGCATTGAAAAACCAGTGGAGGATTTAGCCGTTTAGCTTTGAGTCTGGGAAACTTGCCTTAGGAAAACATACCAGAGAAAATCCTACAGCGCCGGAGCATAAACATCACGTCAGTAATAAATGAAGGAATTTGTAGGTCAACAGTAATGTGAGTTAACCTTGTCATTTTATGCCAAGTGAAATGCAAAGTACAAAATCTTTTCATAATGAAACCATCATGGGTAAGACAGGAAATGACATCAAAAAGCAGCTGAAAACAATGGCAACACAACTGGCAGCACTTTAACAAATACATTTATGGACCATTTGTTTTAATTATTGTTATTGGATACTTAAATGTACTTTTAGATTTAGATTACCTTTGCTGTCATCTAATGCTCAAAGTTAATCTTTAATTTCAAGGGTAATTTCATGTCAAATCAATCAAATTTTGGAAACTTCCCTGGCTCAAATTTTTTATTTTGTTAATATTTTTTCTGTACAAAGACAAATAGTGATGAAAGCCAAAATATTAAATGTCACACATGTATACAGTATGTACTGAATAATACACTATTTTGTAGAGGGGGTCAATTTTCACCTGAGATTTGCAGCCAATTTACAGGGGTGTAAAAATGACTTTAGAAAGATGGCAGCATCATTATTTTATTTTTACACAGAGATTGGTAGGTCTATTAGTAAAAAATGTTGACTTTAGCAATCTTTGTTGCATTATATGCCAACGGTGACAGTTCAAAAATGGCAAAAAGCACTTCTTGTGTTTTTTGCCTCAAGTTTGCATGCCTGTAAATCAAGAAGTATTAAAGATAACATCCTTTTAGATTCTGGTTCTTAACTAACTTTCCTTTTGGTATCTTCATTTTAAAGGCCCTCAATGGTTCAATTCCAGAGAAAAGGAGATCTTAATGCGGCTCCATGAGTAAACTGGTAAATTGTACACATTTTCAGTGGTCAAAAACAAAATGTGGGTCACTTTGCATAAAGCTAATACTTTTTTTCTTTTAAAGAGGAATATCTGAAGAACAAATAATGTTGAAACTAGAAATGTATCTTGTGTTTTTCTATCAACTTGATTGCATAAAACATACCTGTCTGAGTGCCATAAATGATGACACGGAATGACCCAATAATAATGTAATATAACACTACTAAATGCAAATTTTAATTATTATTTCTTTTTTTTCTTTTTTTTTTTTCATACTTTGCATTATAATGTTGAGACGCCTAAATTCACTTGTAGCATTTTAAAACTTTTTTTTTTTTGTGTGCATGTGTTTTATTTTTTAATTCATTTATGCAAAGTAGTTTAGAAGAATTTTAGCATCGGCCATTTATCGGTTATCGGCCATAAAATTAAAATAATTATCGGCTTATTGGTATCATGTAAAAATGTAAATATTGGTGCATCCTTACTAAAAAAAATGTATATGTAGATTTTCTAATATTAATAAGTACTGATCATTTTGGACATACAAGTAACTCATAAATAAAAAAGAATATACAGTTATTCCACCATCCTGGCCAATCAGATAAGATCTAGCTGGATCACAAGATTTCTTGGCAGTTTTGTGTGCAATTTGCATCTGATGGTCAGAGAACGGACTGTTAGCGGCCCGTCTGAGGTTAAGAGCAGGTCCTACAGGACTCTGTGTGGCAGCAGCTTTTTGATTATGAGCTGTGAGACACACATACAGAATTCCAGATTTTACGTAATCAGATATTCAGATGCGACCCTACGGAAGCAAAGCAGTTCTCTGTCAGTCTACAGGTCACCAAATTCCCCAAAGCTCAGTTCAGCAGACACCACCAGACTTAATCATAAAGCTTTACAGCTTGAGGAACAAAGTTCATACAGTTCCTGTATACAGCTGTGAAGCTGAAAAAGTTGGTAACACTTTATAATAAAGTTTCATTTGTTAAAGGGGACCTATTATGCCCCTTTTCACAAGATGTAATATGTCTCTGGTGTCCCCAGAATGTGTCTGTGAAGTTTCAGCTCAAAATAGACCACAGATTATTTAATATAGCTTGTCAAATTTGCAGTCAAATGAGCTTCTGCTCCCGGCCCCCTTTTCAGAAGAGGGCGGAGCTTTAACAGCTCACGCTTCGGATACTCAACAACAACAAAGCTGGAGAATCTCACGCAGTCAAAATGACGATCGTCAGTAACGGTGTTCAGCCTTACGTTGTTCAAACCGGAGTCGGACACTGATGGAGAGACTCAGGAAGTAGTTACAACTTTTAGAATGAAACTGGATGTTTCTGAATGGTTAGTGGATAAATTTATGTAGTTGCTGTGGAGTTGATTCAACTCATCGACTAGCATGTACCGTCATGTTTATCTTTTGTGAAAATAGGTCCCCTTTAATATTAGTTGAACAATACTTCTACAGCATTTGTAATCTTAGGGGCTGTTTACACGACACCATTTTCAACTAAAAACTGAAAACTTGTGTGTTCGTGTTTTGGCAGTTAATTTACACAACAACGGCATTTTAGGCGCCTGAAAACGGGTTTCAAAGTGCAAGTTTTTGAAAACTATACCGTAATCATCTTTGTGTAAACTACAAAAATACGCATTTGTGAAAAAGGTAACGCCATGCGCATACCTATTAAATGTTCAGTCTATAGGCTTGTAATGTTTCTTTACAAAGGTATGTTGCCAACTACTGGCCTGGCAACATAATACAGTGTTTTTAGTCATTTTCACAGATCCGTGTGAATGGGGAACGTTTTGACAACATTGTTGTCTGTACGAGAAAAATGCAAAGGAAAAACGTTTCCGTTTTAGTACATCATTTAATACAATCCATGTACCTTCTTCTCTGAGGTGAATATATCCATTGTGTTCGTCGTAACAAGAAATTATTGCGTTCACATCTGTCAACGGTCATTCCGACTGTCATCAGACAAACAGAATTCCGGTTCGGAGACATTTAACTCGGTAAAGAAAGTACACGGATACTTTTTTTAGGATTTCTAGGCATTGTATTTAGTGTTAAGCTTTTGTTAATCTTGATTTCTCACAACTTGTGTGCTTTTTCTGGGCTAGACGGAGTGAATTGTGGTGCTAAAGGAGTCACACAAACGCGCATGTTGCGTATTCATGCACTAAAGACCAACGGCCAAGGTCAGGATTTAGATTTACATTAAATAATACATTAAATTTCGTATTGTATACCCCCAGAACACTTGGAATATACAACACGTGTTGCATGGGATCATTCTGATACTTTCTTCAGAGACATTACATCACATCAAATTGCCACATCCACAATGGCCCTGAGGTTATTTTAATTTGTACTTATTTTAGAAAGATATAAAAGCATAATTGATAGTTTCATCAAATGCATCATAAATAAAACCATCACAAACCCATAAGTCAACCACTGACCCAGCATTACCACACCAGATGCTCCAACGAAAAACAACAGATTTCAATGACAGTAATTAAAGAGGGCTATCAAGACATAGCCAGCACAGACTTGATCTTTGTCCACCAGAAGCGCCCACACAGACAGATTAGAATATCATTAGCATCTACAATAACCAGACTCACATACACAAACAAGCTACTAAGAGACTTCTTTAGGCATTTCCTCAAAAATCCTGCTTCATATTCCACAATAATCACATTCCTTTGAGTCATTCAGAACAGGCCCATCACTCAAAGCAAATGCTCTGATGTTAACATATGATTCCTCACAAGCCATCCCATAACCGCAGTTCTTCAAGTCACGATGGATCTGTTACAAATCAGTATGTAAATGCTAATGTGAATGTGTATGAGAATCTGAAAGCATCTGTGTTCTTCTTTTCCACACTTCCTTCAGTGTGATCGAGAGTAGCGTAACCCTTCAGTTTTGGTGATTAGATTTGATGTACTATCCTTTGTTATTGGAAATCAGGGGGGTTTGCGTAAAGCACTTGCGCCAGTTAAATCATTCACATACATCCTGTCCTGTGTCAAACAAAAGAAGTCATTATCTCTTTCAGACATGTCTTCCTGTTGAAAATGGCAAGGTAACACTCTGGTGTGACCGCCTGACTAGGGCAGAGCACACACACGCATCATGGACCTGATGTTAACATCGCATCTGTCGCCCTATTCTAAAAGGGACAGTTCAGTCAAAAAAAACAAACAAAAAATTGGCATTTATTCACCCTCATGTTGTTCCACTTCCAAACCTATAGGACTTTCTTGTGAGGAAAAAAATATTTTGATGAACGATGAACAATGAGACCCTACTGACTGCGGGGCCATTTACACGACACCTTTTTCAAATAAAAAAGGAAACTAGCTGTTCATTTACACAACAACAGCATTTTGGGGGCCTGAAAACGCAAACTTTTGAAAATGGGATTCAAAGTGCATGTTTTTGAAATTGATACCGTTATCGTGTAAACTACAAAAACGTGAATTTGTGAAAACTGTGATGCCATGCACATGCATATTACATGTTCAGTCTACAGGCACGAAGTGTTTTTAATCATTTTCGTGGATCCGTGTGAACAGGGATTGTTTGTCGTCTGTACGTGAAAAACGCAAAGGAAAAACTTTTCCATTTTTAGTGCATTGTTGTCATAAAAACAGGCCCTTACATTGTATGGACAGAAACATCATTCAAAAGTTTTGGTGAAATATCCATTTAAGTGTATTTGCATGAACTTCAGTCTTCAGAGCATTAGATAAATTCAGATGGTTTACAGTGTTATTCCCAGAAAGTTCATTCCCAACTTCATTAGGGTTTTGGGAGGTTGAGCAATCAGGAAGCTTTACACCTGGGAAGTTCAATGTAAACACACCACACATACACTCCTGTTCAAAACTCTGGATTCAATAAGATTAAAGATAAAGTTCAATAAGATTTAAAAGATACTTTTATTGAGCAAGGGTGCATTAAATTGATCAAAAGTGGCAGTAAAGACATTTATAATGTTACAAAAGATTTCTATTTTAACAAATGCTGTTCTTTTGAACATTTTATTAATCAAAAAAATGATTTCCACAACAATATTAAGCAGCACAACTGTTTTCAACAATGATAATGATATGTTTCTTTATGAGCACCAAGTCAGCATAATGATTTCTGAAGGATCATGTGACACTGAAGACAAAAATAGAATAAAAAATAGAAAAGTTATTTTAAATGGCAATAATATTTTACAATATTAATTTTTACTGCATTTTTGATCAAATAAATGCAACCTTGGTGAGCAACATAAGAGACTTCTTTCAAAAACCTGCCCGAACTTTTGAACTGTAGTGTATATGATCTTTTTAATTAGTACTATACATACTAAATTATGAATGCAAGCAAGCTTAAACTCACCTTCTTGACGCTATTATGTCTCCCTATGACACACTGTGAAGCAGTACAGTGCGGCTGCATGACTTTTGGAAGAGCAAAACAGATCCTTCAAACTCAGTATTAAAACAGATTCTTTATAAATCCATTTAAAACCGTATCTCTCAATGGCAGACACACACTTGAGCAGAAGAGATGCAGTGTATTTCTACATGCGTGTGTGTGTGTACGCAGCTGTACTGGTGTGAGGCTTCATGCTTCAGCCTGTTTCCATGACACTGAGCTTTCCATGAGCTTTTAAGACTTACAAAAGCCTGAATTCTCCGACATCAGGAGAGTTAAAACGAGCCTGCTGCTTTTGAGTCCCATTCACACCAGCTCTAACTGCAGACCCTCTTGCCCTTCAACGTCTGATGGACTTTCCCGACAGGTATGATCGTCAGAAACAGGAAGCTACTTTTTGTCTGCTTAATTTCCTGCCTCACTCCAGGCCCTCTCCTTAAGTGACCAAAAGGACTAAATGCAACTGAGAGCAACAGTGATTGTCCATTTTAAGCAGTGAATTGTTTTCCCCATTCATTTTCTACACCTTTAATACATTTTATAATCCATGAATCAAACCAACGTTGTTGGAGATGAATCAACATTACAAACTGAAAATGAACTGTGAACAGCCCATGAAGAATTGCAAATTTTATGATAAAAAAAATAACAATTATTGACTTGTAGTAATTGATTGAAGAAGCCTAAAATGCAACATAATTAAATGTAAAATATGCAACAATTTAAAATATTTTAAATGTATTAAAATGTATTGTAAAATATTTAAGTACGTAAGTTGTTTGAGATTGTATGGATACTGACTATGATTATGATTATGACATTCGCAATGCTTCATGGAAGTGGGAAGCTCTTTTGGTGCAGTTCTCATTTCCATGGTAACAGCGAATTCCCCGATTGGTTGATCCAAGGAGAATCTGAATCTCTCTTCAAGATTATGAGTAGTTTTTTTCCACAGGGAATATTAAACAACTTGAAAACTGAAACTTGAAACTTGACTTCTAAAGAGAAATATGCTCATTTACCAATCTCTGAGCTCATGGAAAGTTTGTCTTAAAAGGTTGACGTTATCATTGAAACTATTTCTCTATGGAGAAAATGAATGGGATTTGTTTGTAATTCTGAGAAACCTACCATTACACGCCACTGCAATACTAAAAGATGCAAATAGTTCTGCATCTAAAAGAGGTGAAATATTTTATCTTCTACACAGCATTTAAAAATTCAAGACACTTCTTTAAAAAAAAAAAAAAAATTAAAAACATCTTCACTCCAAACCTTTGAATAGTGATCAACCGATATTGATTTTTTTAGAACAGATACCGATAATTTGTGTTTATGTGCCGATAACCGATATACAGAACTGATATTTATTTACTGTTATACTTCTGTTTTTGACACAATTACAACACCACTGAACTGAACAAACCAATTTATTTATAACAATCACTCCCTCCTAGCATAGAAAACAAAACAAATCTTATTTATACACCAATAAATAGAGGGTCTGAAAGTTCAAAAAATAAAAAGCTGCACTGTTACTAAACTGTTTTTGTTGAAAATTAGTAGTCTTTCATGTTAATTTTAATCTTCATATTAAAAAAATTATTTTATTTATAAAAAGCATCAGCAGCAACACTAATGTTAACAATAAGCAAAATAAATGTACAATGTCTAATGTTTTCAAATGAAGAAAATAAATTAAAGACAGGAGTCATATCAACTTTGCAGAAATGTAATACTTCCTTTTAAACTAGAGTTTTAGTAGATTTGTAAGAATAATTCGCTGGATAATGTTAAATAACTGAATAATATTCTCTGGAATATTGGAATATAACAAACAAAACATCGTATTTTATTGCATTTCTCAACTGGTATGTTATATCAGAATTATTAATAATGTTTTTGTCGTTCTAGATTATGAAATATCTGCTGACAAAACGCTGTTTATCTATGCATTTACACAGAACTATACTCAAACTGCGATCGCTCGTGGAGATAACAAATTAATTAATTTCTATAGAGTTGTGTTTACTTGGATGTTTATAAGCGAATTAATGGTTATATAGTAAATGTTTATATAATTACGGTGTTTTAAACAAGTGAATCTTGTTAAAAGTTACATGCGCCGTGGAACATTTCCGGAGCATTTCCTGAGCATCAACCCGCTGAGTGAACAGCAAAATGCAGACGACTTCACGAGACTAATGATGAGCATAGACGACGGAGAGAGAATTAAATTCAGCGCTTTTATTTCCAACATGTGCTCATTCATGGCTGTATTATTTAATTCATGCAAAGTTACATATTTATTGTGAGAGGACTTGACGGATTATCTTATGTGACTCCGTGAGCTTGTCTCTATTTCTTAGAGACAAGCTGCATAAACTAGCTACATTTCAGGCATTTATGTAACATCTAATTTGTGCATTGATGGCTGGTATGTTAAATAAAGTTTACTAATTACAGCAAAGCAGGTAAGTATACTTTACCTGTGTGTTTTTTTTTTTTTTAAACAGTGTCCTGTAAATGGCCCCTAAGTCTTTTGGAACAACGTGATAAAGGTGATGCCAGTATGTGATTTGATAATAATATGACAACAGCACTTGGGATGCAACAATATTGTACATTTTCCATTCACAAACAACTCATTCCTCATGAGATCCAATGCTTCTCACCTCAGATTTTGAGACTAGAAACTCTCATTAACTCCAGCATGACATTAACAAGAAAATGAACGCTGTTTCTATTCAAGGACTCATGCATGATTCAAAAGTCTGAAAATAGAGAGACATTTAGTCATTGTACAGCTGATTAGACAGAGCAGAACAGCAGTGACATATTGAAGAATGGCTAAAACGACTTTGGGAAGTTTCTGTGGGAAATCATCCAAAAGGTTTGATGGATCCGCCGCACAGAGGAAGGGTTTACTTTCCCATGGATGAAACAAGCCCTTTGTATTCCCACTCCTCCGGTGGGCCCTCTGTGGATTTTTCTGAGATAATGTGAGCAAAGACAACCTCATTTATCTCTCTTCTTATGCTGCTTTTGTTTTGGCACCTTCTCACCTGCTCTGGGAAACAACAATCTCACAGTTTGGATGTTAAACATGGTTGGTTGTTGTGGAGAGCTCATAATGACGGTACCTGACGTAGATGCCATAGAACAAGCGAAATATGATACGAAGACCGTATTTGTGACTGAATGTTACTGCTGACACCAGAATAATCAGGCAATGATTTCTCAGGAGACCTGAAATGGCTTGTTATGAACAAGTCTAGAGTCTGAGCTTGGGCCTAGAGAAGATGAAAGACATCAACATCCAACACCCTCCATCTGGTTGCTCCTGTCTCTTGCTCAAGCATTTTGCCCTGCTG
The DNA here is from genome assembly GCF_019924925.1 of Ctenopharyngodon idella. Lineage (NCBI taxonomy): Eukaryota > Metazoa > Chordata > Actinopteri > Cypriniformes > Xenocyprididae > Ctenopharyngodon > Ctenopharyngodon idella. The sequence goes on from NC_067229.1 coordinate 42,635,426, forward strand.
TTAGTCTTATCTCTCTTGGACATTTCCTGAGGAGCGGTCTGCACCACTTCCCTCAACAACATTCAGCCCAAACCTTTTGAAGCTTTAGAGAAATTATCTGCTCTCATTAGATTCTGACAGCATCATAAACAATTGGCAGTCCAAAAGCCACTGAGAGTATATGAGGGGTATGAAACACAAAAATCTAAGCCTAAACTTCATCTTTTTTTTTAACTCAAAGGACAGTTGCTGATGGTCAGTATACCAGGGCTAGTTGTCACAGAGACAATATATCAATAATCTATTAAGTGAAAACTCATTTTTGCAAATTCTGTTCTCCAAACTAAAATAGCAATATTATTATCATATCTTTCTATAGCTGTTGTGAAACAATTGAACACAATAAACCACATCAGACAAGAGTCAACAATATAATCAAGGTAGATTTTAACTAAATAGTTTAACTTGTTCTGATTATTCTCCAAACAAGATTGCTCTCAAAACAAGATAATTTTTTTTCCGAAATGTCAGGTCGAGGAACATGGGACAAGATGTCAAGTGTTTAGCAATTAGAAATGTATTTGTTCTTTAACTTGTTTTATTTTGTTTATTTATTTAGCTATTTTGCTTTGTTCACATTCATCGCTTCGTATGTAATGTTAAAAACTATAAAAATTTGAAAATGTACAGCTTAAATATTGCTGAAAAGCCAATAGGAATATTCTATAGTGACAGGCCCATACTGTGTGACAACATGCCCCACTTTAGAGTAAAAAAACAAAAACTGACAACTTGCCCCAGTCTCTGCTATATGTAAACAGATACTATACATTGAGTAATTATAACTTTAAGTGAAGAGTAACTCAGACATACTTAATGAAGCTTTAAGTAAACACTAACTACCTAAAAGCACCATGGTTGTAGTTTGTACCATGGTATGTTTTCTGGTCATTTGTACATAAATACGTACTATCAGTACAAAAATGCAAAGCCATGGAATAGCCTATCAAAGTGTTATGGTATTGCCATCTAATATCGTACAATCACATACTTTTTAAGGGAACTCAGTTATATAAAGATAAACAGAAGTTTTAAATAAACTAAACGGGGCTTCGTTTACTTATTGTATATTGCTGCAATACATTCATCACATATAAATCAAATGACTAAATGTAAAGACGTACTACGTTTGCATGTGATAGTAAACACGCTTAAGGCTACTTATCCAGACTCCTTCTCCTTCTTACCTTCTCGTCGGCAAGGTGATCAGCGCAGGTAGTTCAGTAGCCTACTTTCTCTAAAGTATTCTCCTCTTAAGTTGTGTTGTCGTTTGTCTGTCTCTTTCTTTAAACGTTAAACAGCCCTTCAACACACTCAACGCATCAAGGTGTGTGACATTACTGGAAATAAACTATATTAAAGTTTCTGAAGCGCGCAGCGCTTTAAATCCAATCTGACTGGCACTGGCACGAGCTCCAGCAAGATGGTTCATATAAATATTTTACTACAACGCGTTTTCACGTTATGTTTGGAGGATTGTGATTCACCGAAGACATTCAGTACAGATCGGGCGAGTAAATCCATCCGATCCAAAAGCCCGTGGGAGGAGCTGCGCGCCTCCTCTTCCTCCTCCTCTTGATCAAGCGTCATCAACGCGCTCCTAATAATTAACAGCCCAGAGTATTCGTGATTAGTGCTGTATTTAAGTTCATAAAAGCGATATCTGTTAATTAAGTTTAAACTATAAATGTTTAAATAAAAAACAAACAAAAAAAAAAAAAAACAAGCATCTCAACAGCTCCAGCTTATCAGCAAAGAAAACACTTGAGGTATTTGATTCACCTCAGTGACTCGAATCTTATGAATTTGTTTACTAAAAAGATTCATTTACTGATTCGTTAGGTGTGTTCGTCTGTGTTCATTCACTATTCCCTACATTAGTACACTAATATAGTTTACTTGAGGGAGTGAATGAAAACGAGTGAGCGAATTCGGACTGAGTGTGCTGGAAGGGCTGCCACTTTTGCTAGTGCTTGCTGTTTAATAATCATTTGAAACTTAGCAAACTGGCAGCTCCAGATAAAAAGATTTATCTTAAACTCTGTCATGGAAACTATTTATAAACCTTAATTAAACAATTTAATAATAAATTAAAAAGTAATTTATCCATTAACCTACGCTGTAGCCAGATTGGACCAGCGATTTGGAAAATGGATGGATGGAAAATTCAGCTGCGGGCGACAAGGGAATTCATTCAGCGCACGACTCTCACAGTGCATTATGGGTATTCTCTAGCCATTGAGCGTACATCGGTTTCACACTCGTTATTGCGGTGCATTGTGGGATTGAATGAGTGCATTTTGGACCCCACTACAAATGGCTGTGCCCTCAAATAGTGCTCTATTTAAGGGTATAGGGGGCGATTTTGGACACAGCCTTAGGCGTGAAATGGAGCTGCACAGACAGATCAGTGTATGACATCAACGTACTGCAAGAGCGATTAGAAAGCCCAAAGTATACTTCGGAGTCCGCGTTCTGCGACGGTCCACACACTGTCCATGTGACATCATTTTCGTCATCAGGAGGGTCTGTGGATGTCTGCGCACACTGTCTGTGTGCAGACTGGAGCACTTGAAAACAAAGTCTACTAGATAGAGTGCAGGTGCTGAACACGTCTTTCCGCGCTTACTGCAAAAGGAGTACTGTATATTTTGAAAGGCTCACACGCTCAACTGTGCGCGAGACGGAGCGGAACGTGGAAAATGAAGTATACCCGGGCCTTAATATGTGGCCCTAGCTTTCTGCAGGTTACGTCATTATCCCAGTAGGTGGCGACAAGTGAGTGTCTTATGAATGAGTCATTGATTCATTCAGTCAACTGATTTGTCAAAAAAGTCAATCAGAACTGAAACTTTATTATTAAAAATAAGTTTTTCTATAAATCAGCTGAGATGTGTCAAAAAGGAGTTTAACTAACGATGTGAACGAAATGTTTCGTTCGTTCATTTCGTTCACAAACGAATTCCACTTCATTTAGTTGTTATAAGTGGAGGGTTACTTTAAGTCATGAGTCTTTGATATTAATGATTTGTTGCAAATTATTATTAATAATTAACATTGTTACTAAATATTCAATATTACTAATATATACTAATTGTTGCTAGCGGGGCAAAAGGTGGTGGCGATTCTAGGTGCCCCCAGCCTTAGGAGGGCCCCGCGATTTAATCCGAGGAGGACACCCCAAAGGCCCCCCCACTCCCGAACGTGATTTGAACCGAGAGGGAAACCCCTTCCTCAACCACCACCACCACCACCACCCACCTCGAAACGCAATTTCAACCAAGGGGGAAGAACGGGATTTCAAGGGGGCCCACAGCAACAACCTGCACTGGGGCCCCAGATACCCCAGCTACGGCTTGTACTTACCAGCTAATACTTGACCATGAAAACCCAAATGGAAACTCTTAAAAACAATTTAATGGTTGCTGTGTCTCTGTCCCTCAGCTCTGTCAGTCTTCCTGAACAAAGAGTTTTGTGAAGTAGTGTTTGGAGAGGCCACCTCTGTCAGGCACAGCGGCTACTTATCCAGACTGCATCAGGCAGAGAGCCAGAGCAGAGCATCCACTGCTTCTATTCCAGGATGACAGTGAGAGATTAACCTCTGGCCTGAGCCAAGCTTGCATCACATCCTAATCTATAACAACCTACTGGCGGACTGAAGCCGTCCTTCAGCAAGCGTGACTTTGAGTTAGACACACAAGCCGGGCACAGCTGTATGGGTCACATGTGTATTCTTTTGTGGTATTTTTTTGATGTGTTGAGATGTCAGGATGATCATTCTGCCCATATCAGCTCCAGTCTGCTATGCAAGTCTAGTTTTAAATGGACAAGAACATTCATTCAACAACATTAATTGCTGTCTTGTATATATTATATTATAATATATATATATATATATATATATATATATATATATATATAAGATACATAAAATTATAAGAATAGAATAGAATCGCTTTATATAATATTTGTATTATTGGAATGATGATACCACGTTACATTTATTTATCAAATATAAATAATCATTTGTTTGTTAATTACAACCCTTACATTGTGAAATATCTGTGTAGGAAACCATCAAAACTGGAATAAGCAAAAAAGAAACCATTTCCTCTGTAGATTTTGCGCATGTTTAGACGTGTGAAACTAGCAGCACCTAGTGGTCACATTCGTAGTTGCAGGACCATGCGGTTAAACTCAGAAACTCGTGCAAAACAAAAGTGAGCTGACATTTTCATACTTGTCCACAAGACTTGTTTCGTCTATAGTAGTCAACATTTGAAGTGGATCAAAAAAGTTCATCAAAGTTGTCCTAAGAACTAAGCTGTTCTAAGAAGAAGGTTTTAGGACAACTTTGATGAAAGGTTTTGATCCACTTCAAATGTTGAATACTGTATTTTTACTGTATTTTTGTCTCTCTCACAAGATTGTGACCTGTACAAAGTACTACTGGGTCTTTTAGAATAAATAAAGATTACTGTGATATAAAAAAGCTGTTTCTATTAGCTTAAACTGCTTTACAAAATACTATAGTGTTTACCATAGTAGTCACAACAGAGTATCAGATTCCAATGACTCCTCACAATCATTTATAGTTGGACTATACAGAGATCAGTGACACCATTAAGGTAGAATTTGTTTAAGTTTACAGTTAAGACACAGACCAGACTCCGCCACGACATAGCGATCATATCTGCTCTGGATTTGCTCTGCCTCCAGAGTACAAAGAACAGACAAAATCTTTAACGTGTTGAGAGCGAATTCCTTCTGTGTGACGGAAAAGCTCACAATAGCTGGGCAGCTTCCACTGATCTGAAACTCTGATACAGTAGTCATATACTGCAGAACATTCATTCATAACCTGAAATATCCCACCCAACAGACATAGAGCTACAATGAACAGAAACCCAACTACAATAGTTAAAATGTAGTCAAAATGGAGGTTGGTTTTGATTAAAGTATGTGATTTTGGCAGGCTGGACCCTGGTAATGGGTTATTTATGGATACGTGGATGTAAACAGGACTACAGGAAGAGCATCCTGTCATTTCCCCGGTGCTCATTGTCTATATACATATGAATTCTACATTATTTTTATATATAGGTATACACAAGTTTGGGGTCAGTAAGATTTTTTTTAAAGACATTAATACTTTAATTCAGCAAAGATACATTCAATTGATCAAAAGTGACAGTAAAGACTTTTACCATGTTATACAATTTTGATTTCAAATAAATATGTTCTTTTGAACTTCCTATTCATCAAAGAATCCTGAAAAAACGCCTCAGAAGCAAATAAAAGGGCATAAATGTAGTTGTATCAGTGTCTATAGTGATGAAATAACTCTCTCCTTTTCCCTTTTGTTCACAGCAGTTAATCAGTGACTGTCAGTCTGGGTTAAACCACAAGCTATGCGGATCTAACAACATAATGAGACAAAAAGAAACCCTGACAAGTGAAGCGAGCAGCATTCTTTCAACATTCTGAAGCCTCAGGAATGCCACCGCCATCAGCTGTGTTTTCACTGATCTTTACAAAGTGGCCTGAAGGTGTATACTTTGAAAGCTGTGCTGTTAATGGTTTGTATCTTTGAACAGTGTCATGTTAGATGTTAATGAGGAGCAGCAGCCCGTTCAGCCCACATGCAGATAATGAGATCTGTTTCATGACACACATTTTGAGATCACATCTTAACAATGTCACAAAACCAAATTATCTGAGATTTGCTGTTCAGATTAAAGGTACACTATGTAACTTTTTTGTTCAAAAATAACAAAATTCAAATAATGAGTCAATAGATCATCAATCCTTCTTCCAAAATGGGGTTTTGTCTTACCATGATTACTAGTGTTTATATTTTAGACCTGACGGGATGGTTTTCACGGGAAAATGCGTACATGCGTCACTCGCCCGTGCATGTCTCGTCATATCCGTAAATAAAGAAAAGTTGCTCCGGCTACTTTGACGCGTGTATGTTGAAAAAATGGCATAGTTGTCGCAAGAAGCGAGAAAGGTTGACATGGAGCTTGCTAAATTTCAAACATCCGGGGAATCAAACAGCAAACAGAGGAGAGTCTGCTAGAAAAAAGAAAACACGACAATGCTCGCAATAAAACAAGAATCAACACTGACTGTTCGGAGATTGCGAGAACTGAGGGATTTGAAATGCTGTAAAAGAGATTTTTTTTTTTATTACAACCAAAACAATGTTCTTCTGCAAAATGCATACGGTTTTGTTTTTAACCACTAGAGAGTCAAAGGTTGTAAACAGTTGTCAAAAAATCAGTAGTCTATATTTATTTCTCCTTAGATATTAAATCATTTATATCCTTGATTTTGATTGGTCAATAGCTGTGTTTTATTCACAATAATACAAGGCTATGACCGCTACACACAACAGTTCTGTGTATCACTACACAACACCCTTAGCAACCACTCTTAGCAACGTAAACTGTTTGTTCTCAGTTGATATTGTTAGTTGAAGCTTACTGTATTATGTAGAAGAGTATTGTGAGAAAGAGATCGAGTGAGCGAGTTTATTACCTGCATTCAGATTTAGCATTTTCCTTCAGGTCAGTCCTATGTTCATAATAAAAAATCTGTTTAAATGTCCAATATATTATCTTGTCTTTTTAACAGTTAAGGGGTTTTCCCGTGACTGACAGCACTAGTCAAAGCATTTGTCTTGTTCCGTGTTCACAACAATTCAGTCTTTTCAATGTAAAAGTCTTCGCTACTGACTGACTCACTCATAAAGGCAGTCTTTGCTGCCATCTAATGGGGTAATAATGTAACTTCTGTTGCTGTTCACGGTCAGGGACTATTTTTTTCCCGCGGAAGGAAGGCTTTAGTTAAAGTTTACTTCAGGAAAGCTGAATTAATACATATTTTTGGCTTTAATATTTGTATTGTGTGGTAACCGTTTTATAGAAGAAATATGGTACTCGAGGCTAGTGCTGTATCGTGAATAAGTCACGGCTGAATGGGTTGCAGGCACTCCGCTTCGAGTCGCGCCTAACAACGCCCTTCAGCCGTGACTTATTCACAATACAGCACAGCCTCTCGTACCTTATTGCTTACATATAGGCATTAGGCATATATATATATATATATATACACACATACACACATATACACAAAACATTCTCTAAAATCACACCTTATTTTATTTTATATTATACTATTATATTTAGACAATAAAGACAAAAAACAGTGATTAAGACAATTGTAATATGTGTTTTTTTTACGAGAAGCCAAAGGAGATTTTCCACATTGGTGGACAATAAAGTCAAAGTCAATTCAAATACAAAACATAGAAGTATCCTAAGCTTTGAAAGAGCAACTTCTAAGCTATAAAATGTTCCTCTGGGAATCTTTATGCATTCCAGTGCCTCATGTTTGTAGAACAGGATTCCTGGTGCTATATAAAGAAGAAGATAAATAGTTTATTAGTTTGGAGCATAAAGAACATTTTAAAATAGATGTTGTTTTCTTAAATGGGCACAAATATGAACTATAAAGCATTCTTCACTCTCAAAGTTAGATAAAATCTCTGTCCTGTTTTGTCTGCTGTCCGCTTGCAGGCCTAGACACGATCCACTACTAACGTGGCACACAGAAGAGAGAGGGAGGAGAGATGGACAGGGTGGGGGTGGAAGTAGAATAACCTCTCGTCTTAACCTTACAGATGAAACATGTCTTTTTAGTTACTTTTATAATATAATTGTTAAACTCTCCTTACCAATTAAATACAAATAATAAATAATAAAACCAGATCACCAGATTTTAAACTAAATTACATTTTGCTTCTTGCTAGAATATTTTTATATAGTATAATCAGTTAATCTGTCCCTTTTTTCATATTCACCATTTTCCTTGCATGAAAAAGCACTTTATAGTCATTGTGTGAGCAGGAAAAGGGTCAGTTCCTGCTGCCTTTAGGACCTTGAGGAGAGAGTCCAGTTCCCACAGTAACTGGATCTGGGGGAGGTCTCATAGAACACAGGAACCATTATAATACTCCTTTCCCAACTTCCAGAAGTTTCTTTTCCAGACTATAAAGTCTGCATGAAGGATTTGATGTCAGGGGAAGCCAACAGATCCGAGAGGTTGCAAAAGTTTTCGGAAGCTCTGAGAGGTGAGTAATAGATGCCATTACAGCTGTGATAACATTTTGCATTTAGGCTTCATCAACAGCATGAAAATTTAAAAAAAATATGCAGTATTCCATAATAGAATCCTAACAAAATAACATAACAGAATCCATAACGGAATTCATTCAAAATGTTGAAATGTAAAATAAATGTTTGCATGAGACTTTTATAGTTTTCCTCAAAGATAAGTGTTCATAAGCAGCTAAGTGCTTTGATTTACTGTTTTTGTGTAATGGCTTTTTGCATATGTAACAGTCTCAACTTGCTCCTTCAAGCTTTGACTCGCCCATATAGGCATAATAAAAGTGCATTTTGGTGCGTTTTGCATGGCTGAAGGCAACATTTTGGGCTGTTCATTTGGTAGAAGGGTGGGGGAAAGCAGCACAAACTATTACATGTCTGAAGTCTGATGTTCCCACACTAGTGGAACTTCCTGCCATCCTGGCAGTGCTGATTGGATAACGGTTACCCAGTGTAAGATGACTCCAGGAGCCATGAAATCTGTATATGTGGCTGTTACAGATTTCCCCCCATGAATATATATTTGCATTTTGGGTACATGTGATATTATACATGACTGTTCAAAAGGTTTTGATAAAAAAAAAAAAAAAAAAAAAAAAATTATTCATTAAGGATGCATTCAATTGATCAAAAGTGACAGTAAAGACATTTATAATGTTACAAAAGATTTATATTTCAAATAAATGCTATATTAAGCAGCACATCTGTTTTCAACATTGATAATAATAATAATAAATGTTTCTTAAGCACCAAATCAGCATATTAGAATGATTTCTGAAGGACACTGTGACACTGAAGACTGGAGTAATGATGCTGAAAATTCACCTTTGTCTTCACAGGAATAAATTATATTTTAAAATATAATTTGAAATTGTAATAATTTTCACAATGGACTATATGCACGGAGCGTTATGCAATAATATAAGCCAGCTGGAACACTTCCGGTGAAATGTCACTTGTTGGTGTGCTGAGCATCAATAGTGTAATACTTAGTTTATAATCAGAATATAGTCACTTAAATTGTCAGGCCTAGCATTAATTTAGTTATTTAAACGCAAGACGACATTAAAAAAATAAAGACGTACCTCAGTGTTCCTCCTCTGCAAAATTCAATTCGACCATCAGTTTTCACACTTGAAAACACTAAATGACAGCTTCAGTGATTACAAAGTGAGAGCACGGTGCTCGCTTTCTGTGTAATTCATTCACAAGAAAAGTTATTGTTTTTCATGAGATTTTCTGAGTTTTTCATACTTCACCTTGACAAAATGTATTTTTAAACCTAGTGATTTCATAATGTTCATTATAAAAGGTAATATTATATGTGGTAGCCTAATATTTATTCAAAAGTGAAAAACTATTACAGGAAATGTCTAATATATGCGCAAATAAATGCTCCTCTGCCGCCATCTGCTGGTTATAGTGGTTATATTTTATTTTTAAATAAAAGTGTTTTTTATCAAATGTTGGATTTCCTACATCTTGAAACATTCGGTTTTACAAATGAGGGCAATCTCAGAAGGATGAACAAATAATATTTTTGGTCATCCAATTAAAAATAGCACTTGAAGTGCTGGAAAAATGTTGCGTGTGCGTGTCTAATTACAGACAGCGCGTTTCTTATTCAAACGCTCCCATTAGCTTCATCTTTATTGCAATCAGTAAAACTGGTTTATTGGCAAATTAGGCAAGTGTGATAAAATATTAAAATATAAATACAACATTAAAAGTCAACCATTGATGGTTTTGTGTCGATGTACAGTTAGTACAGAATTACAGTTAACTGGTGCTGTGCCGAATTTCGACCCCCTGCCAGATTATTACCCCCTAGAATTGGTAGGTTTAGGAGTAGGTGTGGGGGAGGGGTTAGGATTAGGGGTGGGGTTAAGATTAGGCAATCAGGTAGCGACTTCAACGAGGGGGGTAATAATTTGGGAGGGGGTCGAAATTTGACACAACACCAGAAATGCCCAAGCTGGCTTAACGAAAACCAATCATATGGTCAACTGAACTGTATTTTAGAATCTCAAATGGTGAGAATAAAAGACGTCTTTCAAAAACATTAAAAATCTTACAGACTCCAAACTTTTGAATGGTAGTGTAAACATTCTTCAAAATATCTATATTTCTCATTTTTAAGCAAAAATATGTTGTGATGAAGGATATTCTGAGAGCGAGTTTGTAGTGAGGTTACAACTGTGCACGTGGCAGTTATGTAACATTTCTGCCTTAAATGTTTTCTGGACTTCCTTTAGCATAGCAGGCCTGTCATTAAAAGTCTATGGAAATTACAGCTTGAAATTACAGCTGTAATATATCTTGCCGCTGCTCTCAGTTCTGTCGTCAGGAACTAAAACAGTCCGCAGCTCTACACATATAGAAAATCATCTCATATAAAATTAACTTCATTGACTAGTTGTTTGCTACCCTTACAGGCTGTAAACTTACCACCTCTAAAATCATGTTGGTGTCAAGCGTGGTTCTTCTGTGCCTATTCGCCACTGTGAGTGCAGACAAGACCCTCAGCAGCCATGCCACCATGTTGGCAGACAACAGCGCCACTTTTGCCTTCAAGCTGTACCAGAACATGGCCAAGGAGAAGGACGTCGAGAACATCTTGATCTCCCCCGTGGTAGTGGCCTCCTCGCTGGGTTTGGTGGCTCTTGGAGGGAAATCCAACACTGCTTCTCAGGTCAAAACCGTCCTGAGTGCCACTACGGTGAAGGATGAGCAGCTACACTCTGGGCTGTCTGAACTTCTCACTGAGGTCAGTAACTCAACGGCACGTAACGTCACCTGGAAGATCAGCAACCGTTTCTACGGGCCCAGCTCTGTTAGCTTCGTCGACGACTTTTTGAAGAGCAGCAAGAAGCATTATAACTACGAGCACTCCAAAATAAACTTCCGTGACAAGCGCAGCGCAGTGAAAGCCATCAACGAATGGGCATCGAAGTCCACCGACGGAAAGCTGCCTGAGGTGACCAAAGATGTAGAGAAGACAGATGGAGCCATGATCATCAACGCCATGTTTTATAAACGTAAGTCTTCTTGATCACCTTTAGAATGGGAAGCAATTTGTAGATTCTTTAAAAACTAAAATGAGACTCTGTTTTGTCTCCAGCACACTGGGATGAGCAGTTCCATCACAAGATGGTAGACAATCGTGGTTTCTTAGTGCACCGCTCCTACACCGTCTCTGTACCCATGATGCATCGCACAGGTGAGGCCGTGGTTAAAGCAGATGTGATCCTGAAACACAAAATGAGACACAAACTTAGTGGTTTAAAACACATTACGGAGAATTAATTATTGTACAATACTACAGTACTGGTTAATTTTTATACAATTTTTTTTTTTTGTCATAGTTCTTGTTTTAAGGGAAATATTCTTTAGTCAATATTTAGTCATTTCATACTCTTTAATTTTAGTCAATAAAATACATTTCCTCACTGTTTTTAACAAAATATTTTACATTTATAAAATATATCAGCAAAAAACTCAAAAATCTGTTTTCAAAACTCACTTACCTTTAGTTACTACAGTAAGCCAATCATTAATATCCAAAACTGCTGTTTGATTTGACAGGAAATTTCAGGCTTTCGTCATTTGCCCTTGCATGTTTACATCATACATTTATGCTGTCTTTCAGGCATTTATGGCTTCTTTGACGACACAACCAACAAGCTTTTAATTCTGGACATGCCGCTGGCGCATAAGATGTCATCTGTGGTGTTTATCATGCCGTACCACGTAGAAGCCCTGGAGAGAGTGGAGAAACTGTTGACACGTCAACAACTGAACACCTGGATCGGTAAGATGGAACAGAGGGCGGTTGCGGTGTCGCTGCCAAAGGTCAGCATGGAAGTCAGCCACAACCTGCAGGTACGAACAGTCTGCAATTTCAGCAAGTGTTTGTGATAAACTCACCTGTAAATTCAGTTACTTATATAACACCACGCGTTCTCGCAGAAACATCTTGCTGAGCTGGGTCTGACCGAAGCTGTGGACAAGACCAAAGCAGATCTGTCCAACATCTCAGGGAAGAAAGACCTCTACCTGTCCAATGTCTTCCATGCCTCCGCCATGGAGTGGGACACAGAGGGAAATCCACCCGATACGAGCATCTTTGGTACCGACAAGCTCAAAAACCCCAAACTCTTCTACGCTGACCATCCCTTCATCTTCTTGGTGAAGGACAACAAGACAAACTCCATTCTTTTCATGGGCAGGCTGGTCCGACCGAAGGGTGAAAAAATGAGGGATGAATTGTAGATTGTTAATTTAAATGTGAGTGTATGTGGTTAATGTGTGTGTGTGTGTGAGCAGATCTGTGGATGTGTGTAAATGGTACACCTGAGTTCGTTCCATTAGATCAGTGGACCACCATGTGCTATCCGTTACGTTTACTTTGAAAATTGATCTTTAGGTGCCTCATAATGTTTTATGTTATAAACAACGCAAGTGTACTAGACAAAGTATCGTAAATTCACACCTGAATCGGTTTCTGAGAAGCGCAGCATGCTTATATTAAGTATGATCTCTATGAAATTTGTTTTAGATCCACACGAACAGCATTTTTGCTCAGGGGTTACTCTTCTTTATTTGCATTTCGACGGCTTGAGTGAATAACTCACTATGCCGAGTGTTTGATTTCCCAAAAAGTCTGTGGATTTTGTTGCACAAAGTGCCTAAAAATTTTACCACTCCATGCTGTAACATTCCTCTCAGAAGTGCACACTTGTGTCTGCACTGAATACTGCGTCTGCACTATACAGCGTGTGATATGAGCCCATGTCTGTACCACGTTAAAGGGATAGTTCACCCAAAAATGAAAATTCTTTCATCATTTACACACCCTTAGTTGTTCCAAACCTGTGTGAATTTATTTCTTCTGTTGAACACAAAAGAAGACATTTTGAAGAATGTCGGTAATTAAACAGTTGATGGACCCCATTGACTTCCATAGTATTTTTTTTTCCATATGGAAGTCAATGGGGTCCATCAACTGTTTGATTACTCATATTCTTCAAAATATCTTCTTTTGTGTTCAGCGGAAGGTTTGGAACAACTTGAAGGTGATTAAATGATGACAGAATTTTCATTTTTGGGTGAACTATCCCTTTAAAGCTTGTATTTACATTGTACCAAAACACAGTTGTCTGAAATGTTGGATTGTTCCTTGATTTTTCAATAAAATCAGCATCACTGAGAACATGTGTGAGTTTTATGTATGCTGTACTTCTTTTAAGGTCAAAGTAAGGTTTGTGGTTATGGTCGGATCTGCATACCATACTACATTTCTGATGTATACAGTAAGTATGATGTGCGCAGTATGCAGATTTTAGTCGCATTTGCCAAAATATTAAGTATACAATAGTGCTTACTGTGTGGAATCATATATCCCATAATGCATTGCGCATGACCTGACTTTGAATTTCACGTGTGATGAATGAATTAGAAATAATGGCTGCATCCAAAATCATACTTCCCTACAATATAGTAGGCGAAAAACAGTATGTGACTAGAGTGGTATGTCCAAATTCACAGTAGGCTACTTATAAGAGTAGGCAAAAAGTACCTGGATGACCTACTTCTTCCGGCAAGATTCTGAAGTGTGCATACAATGGACGCTTTACTATCCCATAAGGCCACGGGAGAGGATTTGTGGTAGGTCACATGACAATGACAACATGGTGAATGTAGACATCCTGATTACATTCATATTACACACATGCATACTATATAGAATGTACTTTTTAGCAGTCGCTAAGTACTTATTTAAAATAAGTACCTACTCAAGAGAGTATGCGATTTCAGACGCAGCCAAAGTCAGACATTTTTAACAGCTTTTTCTTAACCCATTATTTGTTTGTTTTTACACAAAATTTAATTAAAAGTAAAACCTAGCTATTTTTATTTCTAAAAAAACACACAACAGGATGGCACTTTCTGAATTATACATATGCCGTCTGCAATGAAATAAGGCCACGTCACAATTTAGTATAGTACTGTTTGAAACCAAAGGTTTATATTTTTGTCTGCACAAAGCTTTGGCGACATCTAGCGTGATTCACTGGAATTACATCAACGCTCACTGATAATGGCCTGTGAAGCAGCAAAAATACTTGTGATCTGGATGTATCTGATTAGAAAGAAAATCTGTTCCGCCGTAAAAAGAAAGTTGTTTATCGTTCCTCCATCAAGTCCATGGAGAGACTGACTATTCAAAAGAAACAGGTTTGTCTGTGTTCTCACATGTGTAAACTCTGTTATCTGATCAGAGGAGAATGTGTTCAACTTCAACCGACAAAAAAGAATACATGTCACGGTGAAAAATTGCATTGTGGGTAAAAATGGGGGAAAATATCGCTAATTTTCAAGGGGAAACAGCTAAATAATCCCTCTATAATCCCATATAAATATCCCATGATGGACAAACTATTTCTAAAAAAAATTACAATAAGGTCCCATTAGTTAACATTAGTAAATGCATAAACTAACATTTACCAACAATAAGCAATACATTTGTTACAGTATTTATTAATCTTTGTTAATGTTAGCTCAGGTCTGTTAACTAATATTAACAGACACAACTTTTGTTTTTAATAATGCATTAGTAAATGTTGAAAATAACTTTAACTCAGATTAATAATTGCTTTAGTATAAAGCATTTTTAATTGTTAGTTAATGTTAACTAATGTAGTCAAATATTGTAAACAAATGAAACATTATTTTAAAGTGTTAACAAAATATCTGAACAAAAAATAATGCGAAATAAATTCACAGCCAATATAAAATATGTGTAATTAGCACATTTTCTCAGTTCACCTACTATGGTAAAATGCTAATTTTAAACTGTGGGTTAAGTTATTTGTTGGTTTGTTGTTTGTTTGTTACAAAGATATTAATGAAATATAGCAACACTACGTCATCACAAATTATATAATTCTTCATAGATCAATAGTTAATGAACACATGTACATTACAATTAATCAAAATATAATGTACATTAACTATTGATCTTTGAAGCTAATATAATATTGTATATGTGTATGCATTTTTTATATAATAGCAGGCTACACTGTCCTTTCAAAGTGTACTAAATTAGAACAACGAGCACTTCGTTGTATTGAGTTACAGAAGGCTATTGTTTACAGTGCAACTGTATCACACGTAGGCCCGTTCAGATTGGATGGAGCGCTGAATCCGTTACCGTACAGGCAACTCCTCCCTCCGCCCGTCCGACCTATCTGATCTCTCTCTCATCATGGCTCCGGCGGCGGACAGGCCGGGCTACTGGGGAACACCGACCTCAACTCTGGACTGGTGCGAGGAGAATTATGTGGTCTCGTATTACATCGCAGAATTCTGTAAGTACGTTTAAATGCAAAGCTTGTGTTCGGGACACACGGTTTATGGTTGTTTAGAGCGGTAAACACGGATGTTAAAACGGTGAGAGGAATATTGTCGAATCCTACTATGAGAAGGCGTGATTCTTAATATTCATGAGGCAATTATACGCTATTGGACGCTTACGACGCATCGTCAGCACAGCGTAATTAATATTGATGAATCAGTTCTTTCCATTGGAAGGTTTTGAAGCAACGTCAAAATTACGTAATTAATATTAAAAAGCCAAGCCTTGTTCATAGCGAAGTTACCCTTCAACGTCAGCGTAACCTAATTCAAATTCATAAGCAATTGCCATAGTAGGATTCGTAACTGCAGCCGAGGCCAGCGACTCTCTGTCCGCGTTGAACTCGTATCAGAAAGCCCATAACACATAGGAACATCATACGAATGACCGGAAAGAGAATGAATGAAAGCCAGTGTGTGGCGACATTTGGGGAAGAGCATGAGCCGACGATACTGATTTTCAGCGAGTATGAATAGAAAAAACATTCTTTATTTCCCACCACGTAGATGTTTTCTTATGTTAAACGTTATTTAGTTTGCTTTAATCAAAAACTGGCTTTAAGTATGGTCTCAAAATGTGAGAAGTGACTCGAATCAGAGCTGCTAGATTGAAAATCAGTCAGTTGAACGTAGTTATAAAGGACTAACAGTGTAACCAACAACATAACTTTTAACGTTACTGTAATTATGCATGCGAGTTATTAGTGCACTATGATACTTAATAATACTACTTATAGGTAATTTAATTGGATTTTTTTGGTCACTGCTGAAATAAAAACAACATTAAACCAGCCCCTAAGATGATTTGGTGGTCTAGTAACATTAGTCTGCTAAATGATTAAATGTAAATGTAGTTGGTTTTCCAGCCAGATCAGCTGTAAGTACCATTTATTACCATCAGTATTTTTTGTAAGTATAATACACTAATTTGTATATTTCCAAACAGAAAACTAGTAAAGCTAATAAACCACTACTTTCACCATGGCTACAGAGATTTAACTGGAGAAGTTCTAGCTAGATTTCTGTGATTGCTTTGATGCTAACTTTTCTTGACTGCTGATTATATCCCGGATATGAAAGTATGGAAGGACACAATGTACGTAGCCATTGATTAGATCTTTATGTTGTTTGCTCAAGTATGTTTCAGGTCACTTTGATAAGATGCTCAAAGGGCACAAAGTGACAGTTAACGCATTCACACACACTAATACTAATAGAGCTTGAATTCCCTCAGCAATTCACTATGGGTTTTTTGGTTAGTCTGATTATTTGAGTTGGACTTTACAACACACAGTCATATCTCAAACATAAGTTTTAAATGCTTGCTAGAACCAGCTGGAATTTCAGTGCCATTGAGATCAGAGTGGTCTTTAGTGTCCAGCGGAAACCTGTTCCCTCGTGAAGGAATGTGCCAGTGTTCGGTATGATGAGCTGTATATCCAATGAAACAATAGGCCTGTATACACCATGTTAGTTCTTTCTAACATAGGTTTAGTTTTCTTGGACTCAGCAAAGAGGCACAATAGCAGTCTGCCAGCTGCTGGTGGTGCTAAGAGGCCAGTTTGGATGAAGTTCACTCAACTATTGTTCACATCAATTCAAGTGGAAGACTGCTGCAGTTTTTGCTGTTTTTGTTTATTGAGTAACTCAAATACGGCCTAAAGTCGGGATGAAATTGAAGTTAGTCTTTTCTTCCCTATTGTGATGTATATCCAAGTGAAGCATCTTCTCAAACAAGAAAAAATGTAGGGCGTGGCTTGATTTTGACTGTCGGGAATTGATTGGATTGGTTGTGGTTTGCTATTGGTCGATCTCATGTGAGTGACAGGTTGTCCCGCCCTCACACCAGTAAACGTGTCATCAGAGAAGAGAAGAGCTGCAAGAGGGAGGGGAATGATTAAAAAATTAATTATGTGCCCAGATAAATAATTTATAACTTATAATTTATTTGTTTTTTTTTTGCTTTCTCCAGGGAATACCGTCAGTAACCTGATAATGATCCTACCTCCCATTTATGGAGCCATTCAGACGTGTAAAGATGGTTTGGAAATACGCTATGTGTGGTCATTTTTAGGACTCGCTGGTATGAACTGATCCATCATTCACATTATTTTATATATATATATATATATATATGCACAAATCTCAGTTTTTCAAAAGGAGTGACCTTTCCCCCAGATGTGTTTCCTATACAAATAGAGATAAAAAGTTGTTTTAATATTGTCGCTCTTTTCGTCACAGCCGTGGGCATTGGTTCATGGAGCTTTCACATGACACTACAGTATGAAATGCAGGTAAGGTTGAGTTCTCTTCTTCAGCCTTTCAAAGTGTGCATCTTGTTCCCAAGCACATGAAAATCTTATTTCACTTTCATTCTCGTAGCCACAAAGCTGCTTCTCTAACTGTACATGCCCAAAGCAATAGCAGTAATTCACAAGTGACACACAAAAGCTGTCAGTCTCTGCGTTGTTTTTGCTTTTAGTTACTGGATGAGCTGCCGATGATCTACAGCTGCTGCGTCTTTGTCTACTGTCTGTAAGTTGACCTTTCTTACACCTGCAAAGTCACACAGTCTGCTTTCAGTTTTGACCTCTGAATGCTTGTCTTGAGCTTAATGAGGATCAGACATTGTATTTGACAGAAAATGTTTGTTATCATTAAGATTTTTTGGATTTGAAAGAAGCCTTTTATGCTCACCAAGGCTGCATTTATTTGATCGTATATAGTAGGAACAGTAATATTGTATAATAACGGTTTTCTATTTTCATATATTTTAAAATGTAATTTATTCCTGTGATGGCAAAGCTGAATTTTCAGCATCATTGCTCCAGTCTTCAGTGTCACATGATCCTTCAGAAATCATTCTAATATGCCGATTTGCTGCTTATGAAACATTTCTTATTATTATCAATGTTGAAAATGGTGGAGTTGTTTAATATTGTTGTGCTACACTGTTAGGATCAGGATTTCAGGATTCTTTGATGAATAGAAAGTTCAAAAGAACAGCATTTATTTGAAGTAGAACATTTTCTAACATAATAAATGTATTTATTGTCACTTTTGTTTAATTTAATATGTAAAATTTAAAAAGTTTTGATTTCTTAAAAAAACAAAACAAAAAACATACTGACCCCAAACTTTTGAACTTTGAATGATAGTGTATGATTGTAGGTCATTTATTGTGGATGCTTTTCCTCTGAGTTTTTTTTGTGGCTGATCTGAATACATATCTTACATTACAGATACGAGTGCTTCAAGCAAGAGCGTGCTGTTAACTATGTCTCAATTACACTTTTGCTGACCTTCAGTATTATTGTTAGTGTGGTAAGTTTTTCTTTGCTCTTTTACATTTTCTAAAAAATATCCAGTACAGTAGGGCCCAAAAGCAAAAAAAAGAGAAAAAATTAAGTATAAACTTTTTTATTTCAAATAGCATGATGGTAACACTTTACTTAAAGACTCTATGTATAATCAAAGACTTTAGATATACAAAGACGGTGCACTCACATTACTATGAATGGGAGAAAGTGCAACATGCAATAATTAGTCCGCCTTCTTAATAAAAGAGCCAATCGCCAATTGGTAAGTCATTGTGTCACTGCAGCTGCCGTTAGAAGATCTGATTGCCATTGAAACAGGCAATGTTCTGAGATGCATGCATTGGCTGGTCCAGCCTGAAAAATTCCCTTTTTTATCACGATTTGAGCATTTAGAAAAAAAATTTATGAGACAGTTGATTTCATTGGTGATTTCAAATATGAAATTGAATCATAAGCTTGGAAAAAAGCTTTGGAGAATTTGATATTACCCCATTCAAAGAGATAGGAGCTATACTAGCATGACTGAAATAGCTGCCTGAGAGGCATTTCAAAGATGGTTGTCGAGTGAAATGACTTGTCTCAAAGGGACTTTGGTATAATGCATTATAATTATATAGGTATTTATAATGTACATTACAATGTATTATATCTTAAGTATTATAATGTATTATAACTGTGGTTACAGTTATTCATGAGACCATACAATGCATTATAATGTGCATTACAATGCATAATGCATTAAAAATACTTTTATAATGCATTATATAAAAAGGCTTTAAGTAAAGCATTACTAAAGTTATTAACATAATTTGAACTGAAATAAAAAATGATTTAAAAATTAAATAAAAAAACTATACAACATTGTTTATGCCCTTTTTTTAAATGAATAAGACCCCAGATTTTCAATACAGTCTCAGACCCCACTGTATATGTATATATTTATTTTTATTTTTAATTATTATTTCTCATCTCATTTTTCTTTTGCAGGTTTACCTGATATGGAAAGAGCCTGTCTTTCATCAGGTGAGACTCTCACATTAAAGGGATAGTTCAAAATGAAAATTCTGTCATCATTTACTCACCCTGAATTTCTTTCTTCTGCTGAACACAAAAGAAGATATCCAGAAGAATATGGGATTACCAACATTTTTCAAAATATCTTCTTGTGTTCAGCAGAAGAAAGAAATTCATACAGGTTTGGAACAACTTGTGGGTGAGTAATTGATGACAGAGTTTTTATTTTTGGGTGAACTATCCCTTTAAGAACCTCTTTAGTTTGGGTTATCCTACTTAACCATGTCAGGTTTCTTTGAGAGCATAAAAGTGTTGTGTCAAAACAGCTCTTCTGCAGGCAGTGTTTGTTGTCCGTTTCTGTTGTTTAAGGGCATGGCAGTTAGGTGTGGCTCTGTTCATGCTCAGGGTATTGAGTGGTACTTGAGCTTCTGTAAACACACTGCTGTGATGTCTTTTGTTTAGGGGATTTGTTCACTTTCAAATGAAAATAAGCCCAAGCTTTACTCACCCTCAAGCCATCCTAGGTGTATATGACTTTCTTCTTTCTGATGAACACAATCAGAGATATTTTAATAAATATCCTGACGCATCCGAGCAGTGAACAGGGGTCACGAGTATAAGCTGAAGAAACTGCTTCCATCCACATCCATTCATCATATACGTGTACTCCACATGGCTCCAGGGGGTTAATAAAGTCCTTCTGAAGCGAAGCGATGTGTTTGTGTAAAAAAAAAAATCCATATTTAACAAGTTATGAAGTAAAATATCTAGCTTTCGCCAGACCGCCTTCCGTATTCAGCGTACAAAGAAAGTGTAAAAGTCTTGCAGTTTAAAAAGCTTATGCTACATCCTACACCTTCCCTATTCAACTTAAGGAAAAAGTGTAACTGACATGATGCCAGTTTACACTTTCTTCGTAACTTCAATACGGAAGCCGGTTGCTTTCGAAACGCATCGCTTCTCTTCCGAAGGCCTTTATTACCCCCCCGGAGCCGTGTGGAGTACACGTTGGATGGATGTGGATGGATGCACTTTCTTGTGCATCCATCCACATGCCCTGTTCTCTGCCATTATAAAGCTTGGATGCGTCAGGATATTTATTAAAATATCTCCGACTGTAAGTCATATACACCTAGGATGGCTTGAGGGTGAGTAAAGCTTGGGGTAATTTTCATTTGAAAGTGAACGAATTTTAAAACTGCCAGCACAACACATTCACATTAAAAAAAAAAAAAAAAAAAATCACCATTTAAACAATCATATTGGTTACATATCAGACAGTGATGTTAAATATACAGGTTAACAGCTGTTTTATCATTTCCCCAAGGTCATGTATGCCATACTAGTGGCTTTCTTGGTGATTCGCTCAGTTTTCATAGTCACATGGTGAGTGAATGAATCTGTATTTGCTACCCATTTTACTTTCCACAATGTGATGTATTTCTGAGTAAAATAGGATATTTATCAAGACAAAAAGTGGTGGGACTGAATTTAACATTTTCAGCCCACTGAAAAAATAAAATTAAGTTAATACAATTTTTGAAATGGATTATAAACTTTTCCCGCCCAATTTGTAAACAGCCTTGTTCCAAAACAAAAGTATTTTTTCCATTCATTTTTCTCAGAGAGATTTTTAAAAAGTCTTCATTAAAGCGTTAAGTCATGAATGAAACCAAACAGCCATTACACATTTTAATTTGAGGCAAAAAATTATTTAAAAATCAGACAAAAAGGTACAAGACTGTGTACTTAATGGCTTTAATGAGGGAAAGAATTACAAAAAACAACAAATGGCTTGTTTAACAACCTTGTAACTCACAGTTGGTCTTTCAAGGTAAGTTATTGTTTAAAATCAATTCCCCTATGGAGAAAATGAATGGAATTTTTACTTCTGTTGATTGGATTGTGAAAAGTGAGCTTTTCTTATCAGAATAGAGTCAGACTTGAATGCAAGTTTGCTAAAACAATGTCTGTATTATGAAGTTGTGATTGTGTATTAAGGAAGGAAATGCTTTAACATCATGTCTGTGCTTTGCAGGGTCTATCCGTGGCTCAGAGCCCTCGGCTTTACGTCATTAACCGTCTTCCTGTTGGGATTTGTATTATGGAACATTGATAATATCCTGTGTGACTCTCTAAGGTAGTTCTACAGTTACATTGCATTTACATTTAACAGTATATTCATTTGTTTTCACTTACAAGAAAGTGCAAAATTAAACAAAATATTCAAATATTTTATATATTTTATAGTTTTAAAAATCACTATGTAATAATTAATAACATTTTCTAAATACATAAAATGTATAACATTTTGACAAAATTGATACTCTGAAATAGATTGTAATTTTAGTCAACAAAATAACATTTTTGTTTACAAAAAATAAATTAGTTTGCAAGAAAGTGCAAAATTAAAGTAAATATTCATATATTTTATATTTGTATACATATTTTGTAGATTTTTAAAATCTATATTTAATCATTAATATTAAATATTATTAAATTATATATATATTTTGCTCTGAAATGGAATTACATTTTAGTCAACAAAAATCAAATTTTACTTTACAAAAAGTGCAAAATTAAACTAAATATTTTATATATTAATATTACTTAGAATATTATTTAGATCTACTATGTTCATTGTGAGTAACTTTGTTGTTGGCCAAGCAAAATGACAGCAGAAAATGAGAACTGAAGAGCTGATTATTTGTCATTGTTTCATTCAGAGCCACACGCCAGCGACTGCCTCCTGTGATTGGGGCAGTTACGCAACTTCACGCCTGGTGGCACATCCTAACAGGCCTGGGGTCGTATTTACACATACTCCTCAGGTACAAATCTGAGAA
The DNA here is from genome assembly GCF_019924925.1 of Ctenopharyngodon idella. Lineage (NCBI taxonomy): Eukaryota > Metazoa > Chordata > Actinopteri > Cypriniformes > Xenocyprididae > Ctenopharyngodon > Ctenopharyngodon idella. Next base: position 42,658,235 of record NC_067229.1, read on the forward strand.
AAATGAATGGATTGAATGGATGATGTATGTAAATATGGTTATAATGATTTTTTATTTTTTACCATAGCCTCCAGATTCGGTCAACCTACCTCAAGCACAGACCAAAAGTGACGTTTTTATGTGGTGTTTGGCCGATGCTGCACATTGAATCTCAGAAGGCGAGTTGAAAGGGACCTGAGAAGAGGAAGATGGACCAATCACAGACCTCAGACAGAAAGAGGTCCAGCCAATGAGCTTCAACGGCAGCAGGAAGTGACCAGTGGCTGTCGGTTTGGTTCCCCTGTTCCCCTTCCTGCTCCGTTCGCCAAGTGCATTAATGAGAAAGCTGCCAAACGAAGGAAAGATTTTGTCTTTATTATTGGTTAGATGAAAGTTTTGTAGTGGTCTTGTGATTTTGCACAATGTAACATGTACATAAGTTGTCCTATAAATCGGAGGGTCTAATTAGCGAGAAAGAAGCGGCCAAAATTAGGATTATGTTCTGGTATTTCTTTCTGCCTTCATGAGGGAAAATAATATAGCTTTGTTGGATCATATCTAGTCATATCTATTCATATTTTGTACTTGAACTTAATGTAACTATCTTGAGATTATGCAAAATTTTACTTATCTCTACACTTTTAGAGATTATGAAGGTCAAATGAAACCGATCAGAAAAATGAATGTTAATAAGTAAGATCTTCATCCTGAAGAGGCATTTAGGGATGAGATACATGCACATTTTACTGTAATATGGTCATTTTACTGTGTTTCAGAGATACAATAGCATGTTACATAATTTCATCCATGTTACACATATTACATATTAATATTTGTAATTACAGTAAAACAGATTACCAATAGTCATAAGCTGCTCTGCAAGCAGTCAATAATTCAGTGACTCCCTTGTTTACTTCCAGAATGAATCAGCGTTTTTGAATGAATCGGTTCAATTAATAATTTAGTGACTCACTTGTAAAGACAGTCTCGTTTTTGTTCCTGAATTAATCAGTGTTTTTGAACGAATCAATTGAATGAGTGACTCAAAACACAGATGATTCAAGGAGGTCACTGAACTAACCGCTGTGTAAAATATTTAAGCCTGATCCAGCTTGCCCCTCAAACATTTCAAGCCCCTCATGTGACCAATATGCAATCGAATTGATTTAATTTATTATCATTTTTGGTTAAAAAAAAAAAAAGTGTTGAACATTTTATGAAGGAATTATCATGTATGCTAATTAACACTGAGCTGAGATACTTAAATGTTATACTTGCTGTTACTCAGTCGGGAGTAAATTGATTAAAATCAAGTAAAACCTTGCTAGCGTTAGCAAATGTTCTCATAAACTACATTATATTCTCATCTCTAATTTTGACTACTTGAACTGCCACTGGCCGTGCTTGCTGTCAAAAAGGGAACAGTGAAGGGTGGTTACGAATGAAGTCGTGTATTAATATTGATTCGTCATTTGTTTATTGTGCCAAGTTAATGGTTCACTAAGAACACAGTCATCTCTATGTGAAGCACAGTTGAGAAAGAGAAAAAAAAAAAAAAAAAAAAAAAAACGTATATAATCGGTGAGACGTGAGGTGAGGCACATGTTTCAGATAAAGCGCTGCTGTTGGTTTGGAGTCGTGTTTGTATACCACTGAGGATGCCTTAGATTAAACTATGGTTTATTCCTTGTTGCCTTGATGTCCATTATATCAAATAATTATGAATTACATATCCCATCAAAAATAAAGAGGTCAACATTTTCGCTCATGAGAGTACAAATGAACAAAACAGGAAAATTACTGCCACTATCACAGTTTAGTGCTTAAATCCACTGACGCAGTTGTTTAGATATTAGGCACTACATTTTTGGACCTCTAATCTTGCTTATGACTGAAATGGTGAGTTATAATATGGAATGTTGTGGCTAACCTTCCCAGCACTGCCCTGTAAAGGTCATTGTCCTGTGTAATGATTTATGTACGTTATGTGTGTTTTGTGATTTTTTTTTTTTTTTTTTTTTGCCTCATTAAAATCTCTGTTGCCAATATTGTTAATATTGTTTTACCTTAAAAGGGTTTGTGTTGGTAATCATTTTTAATCAGTAACATTTCCATTTTTGTAAGTCATTGCGTCACTGCAACTGCCGTTAGAGGCTCCGGTTCCTGAAAAATAAGCTTTTTTAATGCTATTCGAGCATTAGAAACAAATTTTGTTGCTGGTTTGAAATATGTTATTTAATTGTGAGTTCGCCAAGCAGTTTTTGAGATTTCAGGATTCCCCCATTCAAACAGATAGGACTTGGTCTTGGATGCCAGAAATAGCTGCCCGGAGGCGTTGCAAATATGGCAGGCAAGTGAACAGACTTTCCTTGAAAGGGACTTTGATGTAGCTACAAACGACGGATGCAGCCTATTACAGCATCTAAAACATAAAAGTATTTATGTATAGATACACAGCTTTAGAAACAAAATTTTTTAAAATATAATTCCATAGTTACATTTTACTATTAGCTTAATATCTTTGGGACCCTGAGCTTAAGCATTTCTCAATAATAATAATAAAAATAATAGGCAGAATAATAGGTATATACAGTGACATTAGTTTTAATTAGCCATTACTATTAAATATAGTTATTTTTAATAATTCATTCAACAAATTTAATGTAGTCTAATCGATTAAATACAATAAAATAATCCCTTTTCCTTAATTCCTCAATTTATTCACTTAATGTAATATGATAAATTCCTCATTTTGTGAACCTGAATGAATTCGGAAACATTTGCACGTGTCTAAAGTTGTTCATAAGCGATAATGCTGTCACGTATCCATTCAGTGTTTATGCAAACATATGAAAATGTAGTCTATGTGTGCAAGAACCACACTTTAAATATGAATACCTACAATTAATGAGTTCAGGTTGGAATGGTAAAACACACCTGGGGCCCGTTTCAGTAAGGAGGTTCAACCAACTCTGAGTTAAAACTTGAACTCTGAGTTGACTTTGAGATGGGAAACTCTGAGTTTTCTGTTTCAGAACAGCTGAATTTAGTTCAATCGACTCTGAGTAGGTTGACTCTGAGTTAAGCGCGTGCACCACGACTATTAAAAGCCATGATCAAAAGGAGCTCCGATATTACGATTCACCATAGCAACAGCACCCAACAAAAAGACGTCTGCATACTTCAGAGTCAATAAAAGTTAAATTCTTATCAATGATATAATTTCAGAGGTGAAAACTGGCAGAACGGTAGGTTAATGAACTAATATTCATTTTCATGGTATCCCACGGCGGGCAACAAAAAATGTAAAATAGGCCTATTAATAATAATTGAAATACATTTTTGTTACTTTGCAAGTTCTTTGCAATAAGTATAAATAGTAATTAGATGTTACTTATACTTTATACTGACACATATATATATTATTTGCACCTCAGTATTGTTGTACATTAACAGGATGCAATAACAACACAGTGTAAATGATTAAATTTATTAAAATTATAAATACTTTTATCATTATTAAACACTTGTTAGGCACTTTACTTCCACTTTTAGAACATTTTCTTCATTTTTACTGAAAATAAATGCCTTTCTGATGCACTGTAAAAAAAAAAAAAAAAAAAAAAAGGGTTTGCTTTTAGGTTTGCTTATCGATAATAAACTTTCATGGGAAGTGCACGTGGATAATCTGTGTCGAAAGGTGCAACAACAAAGAATGTAATTTTTACGGAGGCTCAGACTTTTGTGTCACTCAGAGAGTCATGTTGCTGTTTTATGATGCCTGTATTGAATCCATCTTATTGTATGGTATAGCTGCCTGGTTTGGTAATTTGACAGTTACCCTTAGATCACAGTTGAATTGGCTGGTGCATATGGCAATGAAAGTGGTTGGTCTGGGGTTTACCCCAATCTTCAGTCTATATTCAAAAAAACTGCTTTTAAACAGGCAAGGAAAATGACTCTGGACCCATCTCATGTGCTTTATCCTGAATTTGAACTACTTCCATCTGGTCGACAGTTTCGTACTGCAAGGTTTAGATATAATCGCTATAGAAATTCTTTTGTTCCTTTGGCTACAAGGCTGCTGAACTCTAATTCAAAGGACATGACTGTGTGAATATGTTATTGATGTGGGTGTCTTGTTGTGCAGCTTCACCTCCAAATAAAGTATAAAGTAAAGTACCTACACCACTGAAGCCGTTAGTCATGCTCCTAGTTTTTAACCTTGTGTGACACTGGTGGGCAGAGCTAGTGTAAATTTGCACTTAGTAATAGACACTCCCAATAATCTTGTTAATTTAGATCCCCCCCAGAAAACAAAACTAAATATCTTATACTGTATAATTTTCTTATATAGAAAATGCATCCTGATTTAAGAATTTTTAAAGCAAAAATACTCAGTAAGAAAAGCATTTTTGCAGCGCGAATGAATGAATGAATTATTTAAACATTGCTTGCACTTTAAAAAGGGGGAGGAGAACGAAAGAAACTCTGGGTTTACCGAAGAAAACCTGCTCCTGACCAAGTTAGGTTCACAGAGTAAGTTACCATGGTAATTGCATAAAAGCATAAGTTAAAAGCATAAGTTACCTCTCTTTTAGAAACGGGCTTGACTTACCCTGCTTTCTCGGGTTTGACATACCTCCCATTCTGAAACGGAAAACCCAGAGTTTCCCTCATGTCAGGGTTAACAACTCAGAGTTTTCACTTAACCTCCTTTCTGAAACGGACCCCTGGCTATCTCAAAACAAAAACAAACAAACAAAAAAAACTGGCTGCAGATCATTGTTGTAACAGTAGAGAGCGCCACCACAGTGAATTTTATTCCACACATCTCCAAGTGTGGGTATCTGCAGGTTGGAATAATGGGCCTGACCAAAGGTTGGGGCGTGGAGAAAGGTCTTTATCATTGGTTGTGAAAGCTGTCTCAGGGTGTGGGGAAGGGTTAGTTTCCGTTGTCGGAGTTCACCTTTCGGCAAGCCTCCTTTCAGCAGGCCCATTACTCCGACCTGCAGCTGTCCCTGTCTCCACACTATTGACATGCACACCTGCAGCTGTCTGTCACTGAGTCATTTCCTGGTCTGGAAAATAAGCATGCTTGAACCTGGAGTCTCAGGTAAGCAGGGAATTCTCCATGACGTCAGATAATTTAGGTGAACGCACGTCTTCCGCTGATTAAAGGGATTCTGAATGTATCAAAATAGGAAACTCCTTGACATCATCAGAGTTGTTCTTCAGGCATCCTGGGTAAAAAATAACCCAAAACATATCCAAACATGCATAACTGACAAGTTACAGCAGTATGACATGTTATTCATTTTAAATCATACATTTATTTTTGAATCACATTTTTTTATGCACGCACTGCTAAAGTGACCTGAAAAAAAGTCTAAAAGTGGTGAGAACTTCATCAGTGACAAGTTAAAATATACATTTCCCCCCTCGTATATTCAGGTTCTGTTGTTTGTCATTTAGTTATCCACATCAGAACAGGTACATAGGTAAATCTGTATTTGAGTGGCTTTATACGTGCATACATGCACACACTGTACACAATAAATCTTTATTATTTATTTAGTAAATATAGTATTTATTTTAGGAATGAATAATGATCCCTGAGGGGGAAAAAAATTCCCTGACTCCATCCTGAACCAACAAACTGTCAGCGCCAAGATTTACTGTATGTGTCACCAACACTATTGATAAAACCGATTACATAATAGCAGATGTAGAGGTGTTGGTGCTTGCATCTGTAGGCAAAGGAAGTGATGACCACCTTATTTATAGACAAGCTGTTTCCAATTATTTTGCTGAGATTAGACAATCAGTGAAGTTTGGGGGGTGGGGGGTTAATTTGCAGTATTTCCAGAATCCCTGAATCAGTGGAAGCACTTCTGATAAACAGCTGTTGCTCATGTTTGTGCTATTTTTGAGGGAGAATCAGCAGAATTCTGTATAATACATTATGGTGAAATGTCTTATTTTGGAGCTGGAAGTACATGATTAGTAACCAAAGTATTTAATAAACAAGCACACATGGCGTTGGTGGAACTTTGTGGCTTATGAAAGTTACAATTGTTCTACAGCATCTAGGCTTGGCTATGACTCTGCCCTAGGGCACTACCAGGTTTTTATGACATGTGTTAACTAGATAATTTGGTGAGATATCATGTGAGTCATCTAAATAACCTGTTTCCTATTTCCAAAATCAGATATACAGGCTAAAGGCAACAGTGTCTAGCCTCAACTGTATTTGTGCCTGTTCACACCAGTGTTAAATTTGGCAGCCATTTTTGATTTAGTCTTAGACTTTATCTTCAGACGAAAATGCTCCTTAGTCTTAGTCACATTTTAGTCATTCTTGTCTTTCATATTTTAGTTTAGTCAGCGAAAAGTCACTACTTTTAGTCAAGCTCAGTTACCGACATTAATTTTGATAGCTATTTTATATGTAGTCTTTAGACAAAATAGTCATAATTTTTCTCTTTAGACCAACTCATTTAAGCTTATGAAAAATTTGAATCAAGGTAATAGGCTGTATTGACATTGCACTCGTAGCAGTAGCACTTGTACAGTTCTACATATCCCTTTTCAGTGGTTCTCAAACTTTTTAGAGTGTGGTACCCCCTGAGGGATTTAAAGGGTTAGTTCACCCAAAAATGAAAATTCTGTCATTTATTACTCGCCCTCATGGCGGTCCACACCCGTAAGACCTTCATTAATCTTCGGAACACAAATTAAGATATTTTTGTTTAAATCCGATGGCTCAGTGAGGCCTCCATAGCCAGCAATGACATTTCCTCTCTCAAGATCCATTAATGTACTAAAAACATATTTAAATCAGTTCATGTGAGTACAGTGGTTCAATATTAATATTATAAAGCGACGAGAATATTTTTGGTGCGGCAAAAAAAAACCAAAATAACAACTTATAGTGATAGCCGATTTCAAAACACTGCTTCTGGAAGCTTCGGAGCGTTATGAATCAGCGTATCGAATCAGCAGTTCGGAGCGCCAAAGTCACGTGATTTCAGCAGTTTGGCGGTTTGACACGCGATCCGAATCATGATTCGATACGCTGATTCATAACGCTCCGAAGCTTCCTGAAGCAGTGTTTTGAAATCGGCCATCACTATAATAAGTCGTTATTTTGTTTTTTTGGCGCACCAAAAATATTCTCGTCGCTTTATAATATTAATATTGAACCACTGTACTCACATGAACTGATTTAAATATGATTTAGTACATTAATGGATCTTGAGAGAGGAAATGTCATGGAGGCCTCACTGAGCCATCGGATTTAATCAAAAATATCTTAATTTGTGTTCTGAAGATTAACAAAGGTCTTACGGGTGTGGAACGGCATGAGGGTGAGTAATAAATGACATTATTTTCATTTTTGGGTGAACTAACCCTTTAACATCCTTCTGTGCACCCTCTCATATCCACTTACTGCAGTTACACCTTTTCCATTAAGGGACAATATTTGCCCTCTTAAATCGATTTTTCCAGTGCATTTTTTTACCTTTATAAATACCTTTATAAAATAAATAATGCTTAAAAAAAATTATACCGTAGGTGGCGGTAAGTCACTGTTTTTATGAGTGAATCATCGAGTCATTCATTCTTTCAGTATCAAAGCAAGCGGCTGTATTCATGAATGGGTCATTGAATCATTGACGATTCGTTCAAAGCCGCAGATTCGTTCATGAAACAGTTTGTGTGCTGCAGTTCTGCTGTGGCTTTCGTTGCAAAATAGAGCAAAAATACTGACAATACTGTTTAAAATGTACATCACTTAATATGACCCTTTTGTTTGTTTATTTTGTATCAATGTCACATTTGAAATCGTGTGGATATTCGGGAAACATTGCATTCTTACTCATATAATATGATCAACAAAAACAATAACTCACAGAAGGGTATGTGTTTGTATCGAAGAGAGTTTTAATCTTAAATCTATAGGCTATGCAGTCTGTGTCTATATTTGTTCTTCATGCTAGTAAGTGCTAAATCCCCACTTTGCAGTAGCGGGATTTGCTGGCGTGGATGCAGTCAGTTTTGACCGCGAAAGATGAGGTAATTTGACTGAATGTCGTGTATTTACGGCATTTTACCTGCTAGAAACACATGCTCAGTTTTTATGTTATTTTAAGGTGGAGTAGAATAAAATGTACGGCAAAACTCAGCATTTTGTTAGCGCAATATAGAAAAACTTTAATTTAAGTAGAAAATCTGAAATGAAGATCGCTGAACTGCAGCTTACTTGTCTGTTTTCAGATCATCCGCGCTTTTTCCTCAGTGTAGAGAGAGCTCGTGCGCGTGGTTGCCAGATTGCAAAGATTAAGTAAAACCTGTTCTTTTAACAGAAAAGCTCTGATAGGGGGTTGCTCTGGCAACTGTAAACATGGACGCTCGTAAAAACAGTCTGTAATGTTTTGTTTTTGTCCTTTATTCGACAAAAACAAAAAGTGATTTCAAAAGTAAAGTAAAGTTTTTAGTCTTTTAGCCACATTTCAGTCTCGTCTTTTTTCGTCAACGATATTGCATGTGTTGTTTTAGTCACGTTATCGTTAAATGACACTGGTGTCGTCTCTCATCGTCTAGTCTTAGTCATGGAAAAAAAGGTCGTCAAAGAACATTTTTTGGTCATAGTTTCCGTTAACGAAATTAACACTGGTTCACACAGAACACGTTTTTGCTGTTAAAAATGCTAGATAGGACAGTGTAACAAACAATACGGCAAGCCAAAAGGGTCAAAATTACACTATAGATGTATCACGCTTACATTCAAAACGCCATATTTGATGGCTTCTAAAAATTTTTAGTGCCGAATTTGGACCCTTGTGGCTTTCGATAGTCTTGTGGCAAGCCAAACGGCGTAAAAAGCAGCACTTTTCACAAACACTAAAATGCAATCAAATATAGTGTTTTGGCGATTCACGCACATTTTTTTTTTTTGTCATTTGGAATGAGAACGCCGTATTTGATGGTGCTAAAACCGTCTTAAATGGCATCAAGTACGGCGTTTTGGATGTGAACGCGATTCATCTACAGCGTAATTCTGACCCTTTTGTCTTGCTATAGGAAAACAAAGGAAAGTAGCACAGTGGAATTAACAAACACGTTCTGTGTGAACCTATAAACTGTGAGACAAGCCAAAATTATTTTATTTCTGTTTTAACAGAATATTTAATTCCTTTAAAGGGGAACAGATTGGGTGTGAATGTAGCCTGTTAAAGGATTAGTCCACTTTCAAATAAAGATTTCCTGATAATTTACTCACCCCCATGTCATCCAAGATGTCCATGTCCTTTTTTCTTCAGTTGAAAAGAATTAAAATTACAGTTTCAGTGCAGCTTCACTTTCGGTCATTTTCTAAAAAAAATAAAAATGTATATGCTTTATAAACTACAACTTACGGAACGAAGGCTGCGCCAGTTCCGTTTTTTCCGTAAGTAGAATAGGGAAGGTGTAGGACATACAGCGTAAGCTTTTTGAAGAATACGGAAGGCGGTTTGGTGGAAGCACTTGCGAGGCGATCATTTGTGTTTATAAAGCATATACATTTTTTATTTAGAAAATGACCAATCGTTTCACTAGATAAGACCCTTATTCCTCGTCTGGTATCGTTTAAAGCCCTTTGAAGCTGCACGGAAACTGTAATTTTGACCTTCAACCGTTTGGGGCCAATTGAAGTCCACTATAAGGAGAATAATCCTGGAATGTTTTCATCAAAATACTTAATTTCTTTTCGACTGAAGAAAGAAGGACATGGACATCTTGGATGACATGGGGGTGGACTAATCCTTTAGTCACATAATATTAGTAATATGAAGGATGTTGAGTGCCTGGAGTCTGAGACTGACTTTCTGGTCCATAGTCCATTTAAACCATTGGAGGAATTCAGGGAGTACAGGAAGTAGATGAGGGCTGAGATAGATCTGTAATGCAAGGAGTTGAGTTTATTCATCCGAGAACTATTTTTCAAATATGTGTCTGAGAAGATCAAGGGATATTTGTTTTGTGGACAACTTTTTTGTTTTGTGGACTATATGTAAACTTCTGTTATGTGAAATAGCTTATTCAGGACAGTACTAAATAAAAAAAATAACATGCATTTTATTTGATCCCTCTTATTTTAAAAAAAATAAATAAATAAATAACACTTTGCAGATTCTACAAGGTATATGTAAACTTATGACTTCAACTGTACCTTACACCTCTGCCCTATTTACAGACATAATATCTGCTTTTATGGCCCTGATTTATGGTATTATAAACTATGTTCTCACATCTCATTCTAATAATTTATTTAATGAAACAGATGCATGAACTTTAGTGAAAAAGCAAAACACCTGTAAGGTTCCTGCACAGTGTGTTGAGAGATTCCTCACTGTGTGCTTGTAACAACTATACTAAAAGAAGAAGAAAAAAAGAAAGAAACTCCTCCTGTACCCCACAACACTGCAGGGTCAAATCTTTATATGCACATTTTGGCTTAAACTTTTGCATAGTTCATATACCATGTAATCAGTGTTAGAAACCACAGTGTGCTGCTTGTTTTGACTTGAGCTCGCATTTAATGAAGGTAGTCTGTTTCATGTTTGGATGTCAGGACAGTCTCTGAGAGGGCTGAGTGCACAGCAGACATGGGGAATCTCTGGCTGGGGCTCTTGACTCTGCTGCAGCCTGCTGTTCTGTACGCCTCCCCGCTGCGGCCTGTAGGACTGTCCAGTGATGGCCATCTGGAGTTTGCAGAGGTAATTAGAAAAGAAAAACCACCCATAGATCTTCAAAATATTCAAATCTAGTTTTAAGAAGAAAATCTGGTTGGTGCTTGTCTGTGCAAAACTCACCAGGACAATGCTGGGGTGTTGTGAGTGGTTGCCAGGGTGTTGCTATGTGGATATTAGAGTGTTCCAGGTGTTTGCAGGGTCTCTCCAAGTTAACTATGGATAAAAGCATCTAAATGACTTGTCACTTTTGGATTATTTATTTATTTATTTATTGCATACAAGTCATGCAAAAAAAAAAAAAAAAAAGTCTTGATCTTCTGCTTTGTAATGCAGGAAGATATGTCACATGATGTTTCAAAACAAGTATTTTGTGACTTCATGCTTCACCACAGCATCCCTAAACACAAAGGGAAGTTACTATAGTGTGAAATCAGTGGGAACTTACGTTATTCAAGTATATCTACAGCAGCTGTGTTTGCTGTGTGAAAATGCGGAGGTGGTGTTTTGCGTAAACACATTGAGCTATCGATGATGGTGACTTTTTTTATGAGTGTGTATTACACAAAGAGGATGATTCAAAATACACTGATGTAGTAGTACTGTGCACATGCTAGAATGGGCAGACTATCAAAGTTTTCTGTGTTTGTCTTAAAATCATTTTCAAGTCTATACATTTAGTTTGGCTGAAGGGTATGTTTTCTCAGCATAAAATAAAAGCAGCATCTGTGTATGTGGCATTGTCTCTTCCTGCACTGCGGTGGAATTCTTGAAACAATTATAGTAAACAGCCCTCTGGGCAACAGATTTTTTTGTGAGTGATATTATGTAATTCAAATCATTTTAAAACCTCTCAACTTTAATTTCGGCAATCCATGAAAGCCAAATCTTAAACAGAACAATGAACCTATGACGTGGATGTGACCTTGTGGTTAAACATCATTACTAGCTTAAATATGTTGTTTTATATATTGCTAGGCAGTTGCTAGGGTGTTCTGAGTGGTTGCTACAATCAAAACCCCACATGAGAAAATACCATAGTAAATGTATTTTTTTTTTTTTTTTTATCATTGATAATAATAAGAAGAATTTTTTTCTTGAGCACCAAATCAGCCTAATGATTTCTGAATGATCATTTAACACTGAAGACTGGAGTAAAATTCAGCTTTGCATCACAGGAATAAATTACATTTTAAAATATATTCAAATCGAAAACAGTTATTTTAATTCATAATAATATTTCGCAATATTACTGTTTTTACTGTAGTTTTGATTAAATAAATGCAGCCTTGGTGAGCAGAAGAAACTTCTTTCAAAAACATTAAAATTGTAATGTTTCCAAACTTTTGACAGGTATATATAAAACTAAAGTATAGGCTACTACAGTTTAGCAATTCACTATAGTTAATACAGTATATACTGTGTTATACATTATATGCTAGTATTTAGAAGTGTAAAAAAAACAATGGAGATATAATTAATTTTAAAGTTTTATTAAGTGTTAACAATGAGATTATGTGGTTTTTATAATCAATTAACGCTGCTTTTGTCATTTTTTACAAGATGGACAACATTTGTCACCAAAAAAGTCATTCGGTTTAACCAAAATTCCGGTTTTACCGAATGACACTTTTGGTTATGCCGAATGACGATATTTTCAAACAATGCTAACAGTCTGATATCTAGCTACCTAGTTACCTTGCTAGCTAGCTAACAAAAGGACAATCAAACATTTTTTATTTAGTACAAGTTTTTAAAATATTCTACACCAACAAGTGTAGTAAATACTATAATTTACTACAGTTTAGTATAGTTACAGTATTTATCATGTAAGACAATTTACATAACAGTTGAAATAGTGTGTAGTACAGTTTTGAATCTGTGAATTGTTTTTATTTGTTAATTTCTTCATGAACCACCCAAACGAACCGACTGACTAGAATGAGTTGGATTTTCTAATGCTATATTCATTGTGAGGATTTTATTTGATTCAAGTGATTTTTTTTGGAGTTTATTTAACTGATTCGTTCAGTTCCTCATGTAAGCCTGTAGGTGGTCACAAGCGACTGTCTTATAGAGTTATAAGTGCATAAACGTAGGCCCATTGAATCATTGAATCACTCAAGCAACTCTTAAAAATTTTGTGTTGAACCTGGCAGAAATAAGTCATATTATCTTTTATTAAAACACAAAATCTAGAGACTCCAGAAGCATCAGACAAGTTTTTCCTATAAATGGCAACAAATCACATCTATAATTTTGCCAACCTGTGTTTGACTTTATCAACATAAAAACATCAAATAAATTAATTCAGGCACAAGTCAAGGCACCTTGCATGTAGGAGCGACTTCAATGAATGAAACAAATCAGTGTGTGGAAGCGAGGGAGGATGATTCGTTTACTTTAAGATTTAAAAGATTAAGTTGGAATTTGTTGTCTTGGAGTTTATGCAAAGGCCGCAGAATGTCTGTTTATTTAAATGGATTTGGATGAAACAGGTTTACTTGGGAAAATTCTACAACTATAAACCTGTAACTGGCCGACGGAGGCGTGCAGCAGAACCTGACCCGTTCCAGGCCAAACTGAGGGAGATGCAACACTTCTTTGGCTTGGAAGAGAGTGGAGCTGTGGACCCACAGACCGTAGCAGCCATGAGAAGAGCTCGCTGTGGTCTATCTGATGTTGAGAAGTTCAGAAAGACGATGCGATGGACAAACAGAACACTAACATACAGGTGAGGTTCAGTAATACTCCCGCCAGCAGAACCCACAGCATGATGATGGCTCATATTTTCATATGTTTGTGCTCAGAATCTCCAGATACAGCTCAAAGATGACATCTGTCCAGGTCAAGACAGCATTCAGACAGGCATGGAAACTTTGGGCTCAAGCAGTGCCCTTGAAATTCCACCAGAAGAAAAGGAGTGATGCTGACATCGTCATTTCCTTTAATAACAAAGGTGGGGAAGAAAAGCTGAACTTTGAGTTATGGAGCTGAGTAATAGTCATATGTGTGTGTGTGTGCGTGTACGTGTGTGTGTGCATGTACGTGTGTGGTCCTGGTATTCCCTACGTTATGGGAACCCAATTTCCTCACAAGGATAGTAATACCAGAATTTTTTTTTTTTACTTTTTTGGTCCCCATGAAGAAAACAGCTTATCGTAGGGTTTAGGGTTAGCGGATAGAATATACAATTTTATACAGTATAAAAATCATTATGTCTATGGAAAGTCCCCATAAAGTGTGTGTGTGTGTTTGTGTGTTCAGGAAGCCTAATTTAAAATAAAGTAGTTACTAAAGTTATAGTAATATTTGTGTCATTTAGTCACAATGGACTGATACCATAATTATATAGTAAAAATATTTTTTATATATTGTGTGGCACTTATGGTAGATCATGAAGATGGGTCACCGTTTGATGGTGAGGGAGGCATCCTGGCGCATGCCTTCTTCCCTGGGCCTGGCATTGGAGGTGATGTGCACTTCGATGATGAGGAGACCTGGACAATGAATGCCACTGGTAAAGATGAAGAAGACAGTCGCAACATCTTTTGTTGCAACTCACGTCAATGTTACATGTGTGATAAAGTCCTGACACAATCATGTGAATGTATTTACTCAGTAAATTACAGGTGTGAGCTATACCTTCAAGAGTCTACAATTCAAGGGTTTCTGCTCTGTTAATGTATAATCAAAATGTTTTCTGTGCCGATGTGACATAACACATGATGGGTGATGACACCTGTGCATCTCCTAAAGGCCGAAACCTCCTCACTGTGGCGGTGCATGAGTTTGGACACGCTCTCGGCCTTCCACATTCATCAGATCCTGGAGCAATCATGTTCCCAGCCTATAATTTTGGCTTGCACTCTGTTTTGCAGCTGTCTTTCCAGGACGTCAATGACATACAGGAAATGTACGGTATGGTATGTCTGTGAATATTGTGTCACATTTGAGATATTGAGAAAGAAATGTAAGAACATGCGCAACTCTATTTTCAGTGTCTGGAACACTTTATGTTAAAGGGTTAGTTCACCCAAAAATGCAAATTCTGTCATTAATTTATTTGCCCTCATGTCATTCCACACCCGTAAGACCTTCGTTCATCTTTGTAACACAAATTAAGATATTTTTGATAAAATCTAAGAGGTTTCTGATCCCCCATAGAAAGTACCACATTCAAGGTCTAGAAAGGTAGTAAATACATTGTTAAAATAGTCCATGTGACTATAGTGGTTCAACCTTAATGTTATGAAGTGACGCAAATACTTTTTGTGCGCAAAAACAAAACAAAAATAACGACATTATTCAACAATTTTTTCTCTTACCTGTCATTCTCCTATGCTGTTTACGTTGTAGACACAGTGCAGCGCTTCCGGATTCTACGTCAGAACGCCATTGGGCGACGCTGTACACTTTAGCTGACGCAGGAGCCGGCCAATATTGAGTCTGCGTTCTGACAAAGAACCTGGAAGCGCTGCACTGTGTCTACAACATAAACAGCGCAAAGCATGTTTACATTAAAATACAATGGAAAAGTAGCGCAGTGGAAAGGAGAAACACGTTCTGTGTTTACCTTTTCTGTTTTGCCAAAGGTAAGAGGGCAATAAGTCTGGACAGACTTCCTCCGAAAACACCAGATAAATGTGATCCTACGCTGTCATTTGACGCGGTGACAGGCATGCAACAGGAGCTAGTTTTCTTTAAAAACAGGTAGTGTGGCTCCATATGTGTACATTGATTTTAGAACTCACTAATCTAACGTTAGTTGCACTACAGTGTCTAACTTGACTAGTACGCTTGTTGCAGGTTTATTTGGCGGGTACATCCCAGCTTTGAGCAAATAGGAATCACACTAATAACAAGTTTGTGGCCTGAACTTCCAGCTCACATAGATGCTGCCTATGAGAACACAAACCAAAACAGCATGCTATTTTTCAAAGGTGAGGCTTTCATAGCTCAACATCATAAAGAACTGTTTCACCTAAAACATTAGTAATAGTTCTATCCATATTGTGTCTCACACAGGCTCTCAATACTGGGAAGTGAGCTCTCTCAAAGTAAAGCATGGCTATCCAAGAAACATCTCAGAATTTGCATTCCCATCAACTGTTAGGAGCATCGATGCAGCCTTGTATTTCAGAGAAACACGTCTCACTGATTTCTTCATTGGAGGAGAATGCTGGAGGTACAAGAAATTGAAAAAATTCTCGCTAACAGCTATTGATAATTAACACTGGCTTTTGACAAGCACTTAAATCTCTATTTGAAGGATGTGTTTGTGTTTTCTGCTTTGTGAAGGTTTAATGAAGATGCAGGACAGATGATGGAAGGTTTTCCCAAACCTATTGATCATGAATGGCCAGGAATTGACTCACCTGTGGATGCTGCAGTAGCCCATAATGGTTGGTATCACCTGTGGAACCAATCCCACACAAGCTCAGTTTGACAAATTTAGGGTACGTTTACATGACAATGATGTACTTGACAAGGAAAAGTTTTCCTTTGTGTTTTTCGTGTACAGGCGACAATGTTGTCAAAACGATCCCTGTTCACATGGATCCGCAAAAACGACTAAAAACACTGTATTATGCTGCCAGGCCAGTAGATGGCAATGTCACTTTGTAAATAAACACTACATGCCTATATACTGAACGCGTAATATGCATGTGCATGGCGTCACAGTTTTCACAATTATTTTTTTTTTACATGGAGGCAATAACAATATCATATTCAAAAATCTGCACTTTGAAATCTGTTTACAAAAGTTGCATTTTCAGGCCCCCAAAACGCCATTGTCATGTAAATGAATGTTTCCACAAGTTTCCACAACAGAATCAAAAAAATTAAGTTTTTTTTTCCTCAAAATTGCAAGTTTATAACTTTATAACGCACAATTGTGAATTTATATATAAACTTGATATAAACAATATCCTCAGTGACTCAAATCTGCAAATAATAAGTTGGTCTAGATATTGTCTTTTTTTTTTACTCTTTATAAAATAAAATGTATCTATAAGAATTTTTAGATATTTTACAAATTTGCAAAATTATAAAAAAAAAATACTCAGAAATACTTAACCTTATTTGTTTTGCAATATGCAGTAGATAGATTTTTTTTAAATAACATGTTTAATACTGAAGTGTAAGAAAAATAAAGAAATGTGATGATAATAAAAAAAGAATTGCATATATCTTTATTGTTTTATTATTTCATTATTCAAAATACACCATGAGAGTAAAATTTAACTTTCTATTAAAAAAATGATTTGGTGACCCATATGTGCAAATAATTAGTCATGATATATAGTGCTTTTTTCGAGTGAAAAACAATGAGAATTTAAAACAAAATAGCAGCAAAATTAATTTAGCATTTCTCTGTATTAACCTGCAATATTAAGCCAAACCGAGGCCATATTTTCAGACCTTTGAATAATTTTCTTTATTGTTTTCTAGGACGTGTATATTTCTTCGTAGGACCTCAACAACTGGAATTTGACCCCAAAATCAGACAAGTAACTAAGAGAATGGCTGCAAACACATGGCTTCAGTGCTGAGAAATAACAGGCGGTTGATCAACAACACCACATCATCTATGGTGATGGGAACCAAATTGTAAATTATTTTGTTGCGTCTGCTGTGTCTGTCTTGAGAATTTCCTGTTGCATGACTCCCATTTATTCAAATTTCTCATTAAATGCTTTTGAAATAAATTGCCTCAGCGGCGTATGAAACACACACCCATTTGAGTGATGATGAAAGCCTGTATGTATACACATTCGGTTTATTGTGTCTTTTTTTGTGTGTCTGAATCCCCAAAAGATACAGTGTTGTCTTTCTTAGTGCATGCCGTATATTGCCCTATAAGTTGCAAATGAGTACATACTTCTAACAAATGCTTTTAAGTAGAGTCCATTAGAACCAAAAACATTCTAAACAGCCTGATGTAGTTTTGTACATCAATCTAGTTTATTTTAGTTTAGTTTTAGTACATTATGAATCTGCAAAGAGAGCACAGTACTGCCAAACTGCCAATGATAAAAAATGTGCTAATGTACTAAAATTAAACTAAAATAATGAACTTGCTTGATGAATAAAACTACATCAGGCTGTTCAGAATGTTTTTGGTTCTAATGGACCATTTATTTTTAAGCGTGTGCTTAAAAAAATTCATAGTGATATTTCACTGTAATGAACTGAAGAAGCTACTCCGATCACCAGTAATAATCTTTATATAAAATAAATAAAATATACCCACAAGACATTTAGTGTTGCCTTAATAGGCAGAAACACTGTCAAGAAATAGTTTCAAACCAGTCTATTCTGGTCCAGTTCACAAATGACTAACACAGAGCTGTCACAACTCATCTGCTCATGTCACACATCTCATTACAACACTAAAGGACAAAGAGGATGTTTTGAAGAGATTGGGCTTCCCCTGCTCAAAATGATGCATGAGAAAAAGTTGGATTTTTGTAACAAACGCACCTAAAAAAAAAAAATGGACCAAGTGTTGATGTACAGTAAATAAGTCAGAATCAATGTTGTATACAAAGTTTACTTGTCACTTAACTGAAATCTCTTTGTTTTATTTGACTTTGAAACATTTGATTTATCCTAAATAAAGTAAAAGATGGCAGTCATAGTTTCTAAATTTTACTGTTTAGTTTATAGAAAACATGAATACATTGATTTAATGAAGAGACATACAGTGGGTACGGAAAGTATTCAGACCCCCTTAAATTTTTCACTCTTTGTTATATTGCAGCCATTTGCTAAAATCATTTAAGTTCATTTTTTTTTTTCCTCATTAATGAAGTTTTACCTTCCAACAAGACAATGACCCTAAGCACACAGCTAAAATAACGAAGGAGTGGCTTCACAACAACTCCGTGACTGTTCTTGAATGGCCCAGCCAGAGCCCTGACTTAAACCCAATTGAGCATCTCTGGAGAGACCTAAAAATGGCTGTCCACCAACGTTTACCATCCAACCTGACAGAACTGGAGAGGATCTGCAAATCCAGGTGTGAAAAACTTGTTGCATCTTTCCCAAAAAGACTCATGGCTGTATTAGATCAAAAGGGTGCTTCTACTGAATACTGAGCAAAGGGTCTGAATACTTAGGACCATGTGATATTTCAGTTTTTCTTTTTTAATAAATCTGCAAAAAATGTCAACAATTCTGTGTTTTTCTGTCAATATGGGATGCTGTGTGTACATTAATGAGGGAAAAAAATGAACTTTAGATGATTTTAGCAAATGGCTGCAATATAACAAAGAGTGAAAAATGTAAGGGTGTCTGAATACTTTCCGTACCCACTGTAAATAGTTTTATCTGTGCTTACTATGGTCTAACCACAAAAACCACAGTTCTTACAGTTGCAGTTACTATGCAAGAATTATGGTGAGTTTGTGTAAGACTCCACGTGACCATTGTTACACAATTCTGAGAAAATGCATTTACAGTTTTTTTTTTCAGTTTCTCTGTAAGTTTTATAAAATTTCAAATTCTTGGAATGAAGGAAGATAATACTTTTTATACATTTTGCAATACACTTTGGTGTCTGGTTTGATAAAAAAAAAAATTTAATAACAGAAATGTCTTTAAAAATACATTCAAAAATTCTGTATAAATTCTAAATATAATTTTTATCTATATTTTTTTTCTAAAGTTATATATCAGATTGATGCTTCTATAGAGTATGACATAGAATAAAACCATTTAAACTTAAATCTCAAATGAAATGGCACAATGATCGTTAATTCCATTAATAAAAGTTAGTGTTGATGGGAAAAAAATTATTTATCTAGCATTTTTATATTCTCATATATTGTTAAAATAAGAAAATGTGAATATTATATTATCTGCTCAAATATACAGTATTATTATCAGCTGCAAAATGGAATAATATTTTAGGGAGTCTCTGGGTTGGTCAAGAGTTGTCTACTCCTACACTGTAAAAAATTATTGTTGGTTCAACTTAAAAAAGTTTGTTAGCTGGTTGAATTAAACTTTTGAGTTCGTTGAAATTAAAAATTTGAGTTAATACTACAAAGGAGATTGGTTTAATAAATAGAAACTCAAAATATTGTTATCCAAACCACATTAATTATCTAAGTTAATTTGACAAAAGAAAAAAAAGTTGTGATAACAAATCATGAAAATAATTTTTTACAGTGTAGTGTAAATATTTTTTATATAAATTATTTTTTAATGTAAATGACACAAGGAGATTTAATTATAGGCATTGAAATATTTCCTTTATAGTTTACATGATTTCAATATTAAGTAGAAACTATTGCTAAAACATCTGTGTTTGGAGGTATGTCATTCCCTGATTCCCCTTTTCTGTGGCGGAAGGTGCGATATGTGACTCAATCTCGTATTGCACAACCAGTCCCTTTGTGGAGTATTTAAGAGGGGAGCAAAACACAGACAGCATTCGGTTCTTGAAGGAGAAGCAACATGAAGAGCTTCTACAAGCTGTGCGTTCTTATCGCTTTGGCGGTTTCTGGTTACACCAACCCAATAGCGCCACCTGCTGATAAAGACCAAGAGACCATTGCTGAGGTAATTTGCACACTGAATGTACTGTTAACTAGTTTGTCATCTCTATAAGATACAGTTTGCAAACTAACTTTGATTAATTTTTTTTTTTTTTTTCAGAATTACCTGAATAGATTATATGGCCTGCCAAAGCAGACCTCTTCTGACACTGAAAGACGCTCCAGTGCCATGAGTTTGAGGTTGAAAGAGATGCAGCAGTTTTTTGGACTCACAGTAACAGGCAAGCTGAATGAAGAGACGCTGGATGTGATGAAGAAGTCACGCTGTGGAGTTCCAGATGTTGCGGCATACTCCACTTTTGCAGGGGACTACAAGTGGAAAAAACATGATCTGACCTACAGGTAAGACCTGCTAACACTCGTTTAACACAAAACCATTTAAAAAGGACTTGAAACATTTATTTTGCTGTCTTTTTTCCTAGGATTGAGAACTACACTCCTGACATGTCAGTAGCAGAAGTGGATGATTCCATCAAAAAGGCCCTGCAAGTGTGGGCAGATGTCACTCCTCTGAGATTCACCCGTATCTACAGCGGCACAGCTGACATCATGGTCTCCTTTGTTGTTGGAGGTCAGTTTTTTTTTAAACTAATCATTAGCGAGATGATAGTAAAGATGATGCATGAGAAAAAGTGGGATTTTTTGTAGAAAATACACCTAAAAATAATGGACTAAATGTGGATGTAGAGTACATGAAAGATGTATAAAAATTTTACTGTCACTTCACTGAAATCTCTTATTTTTTGTAACTTTGAAAAATTAGTCTTAAAAAAGTCTTATTTTCCAGTTAAAATATCAAAAAAAATAATTGAAGCGAGATAAATGTACCATTAAGACTTGTTTTCAGAGAATGTGTTTGTAGTGTGAGATTTTGTCTTTTTGCACTGGTAGGTTTCTTTACTTCTTTTTGAATATAAAACAGTTAAGAAACAAGTGAAAAAGTCTGCCAATGCAGTAAGACAAAATCTATGAAATCAAATTTTAATATAGCACAAAACAAGTCTATTTTGTTTAAGGATTTTTAAGATATTTTAACTTTGAAATTATACAAATATACTATACTTAAAAGCATATGTGTGTGTATGTATATAAATATGTATATATATGAAAGTATATTTATATTGTAATATGTTTTATCAGCTGCTCACAATAAATGTTTTATTTTTACATTTATTATTAAGAGTGCTTTTAAAACTAATCTCCTCTTCTTTCCAGATCATCGGGATGGTTACCCCTTTGACGGACCAAATGGTTTTCTGGCTCATGCCTTCCCTCCATATGAGGGCCTCGGTGGTGACGCCCATTTTGACGATGATGAGACGTTCTTGTACAGATCTCCTGAAGGTTAGGGTTCATCTGGAAAAGTCTACAATTTGTACCAATGCTTAAAATAAAAACCAACTGTATTCACAATCCCACTTACTGTATTCCTCAGGCTACAATTTGTTCCTGGTTGCTGCCCATGAGTTCGGACACTCTCTAGGTCTTGAACATTCCCGGGATCCGGGTGCACTGATGTATCCTACCTACGTTTACAGAGACGTCGATACCTTCTCCCTCCCTCAAGATGATGTCAACGGAATCCAGTCTCTTTATGGTAAAATATTACAAATTACAAATACTGGTGATGGCTTAAAAGACCTTGAAAGTGGTGTTTGTAATGATTTGACATTTTTATCAAACAGGACGAAACCCTGATATCAACCCTGATGATACAAAACCCACACCACCAGTTACCCCAAACACATGTGATCCCAATCTGGTCCTGGACGCTGTCACCATGCTCCGCGGAGAGATTATGTTCTTCAAGGGCAGGTAAACAGAAACAGAAATGCTTTCTGATGTGGATGTGAGCTTATGATAGTTATGATGCTTATGATACTTAAGACGAGTCGGATCTGACCCGCTGGTGTCTTTATTTTGCAGCTTCTTCTGGCGCAGTTATCCCCTGAGCACAACCGCTGAACTACATCTCATTAAAAGCTTCTGGCCTGAGATTCCAGAATATATCGATGCAGCATTTGAGAGTCCACTGGAGGACAAAGTCTTCCTTATCGAAGGTAAAATCCATATGAATAAAAAAAACTGAAACACTCTTTCAAAAGAAGTTCCAAATGTGGGTTTTCACAGCGATGCCATAGAAGAAACTTAATGGGTTCCCCAAAGAACTGTTTACTGAAAAGAACCATTTTAGGAACATTTTAATAATCGAAAGAACCTTTTTCCGCTGTAAAGAAACTTTTGTCCATTGGAAAGGTTCCTTGAGTGTTAAAGGTTCTTCATGGAACCATAGATGCCAATAAAGAACCTTTATTTTTTTAGAGTGAAGATAAATACATGTCATATGAGAAATGAAATATAATTTGAACATGTTGTCGCACCTCAGGAGAGAAGGTCTGGGCTCTCTATGGTTATGATGTGGCACAGGGTTATCCCCAGAGTCTCAGCATGTTCCGTTTGCCAAAAAAAGTGAAGAAAATCAACGCAGTCCTCTATGATGAGACCAGCTACAAAATCCTGTTTTTCGTTGACGGACAGATTTATAGGTCAGTAAATCAGTCCGATCGAGTTAGCCTGGTCATTTTTTTCAGAATCTTCAAGTAACGAGAATTTATTTTGTGCAGTTATGATGAGGAACAACGCAGAATGGAGAAAGGTTATCCCAAACCGGTGGAAGTTGTTTTCCCTGGAATGACAGGGAAGGTGACCGCAGCCTTCCAGTACAAAGGTGAGGGTTTTACAAAATGTAAAAAGAGAAAATCTAAAATAAAATTCCATCTAACTCTGTCTTTCATGATCATTTTTAGGTTTCAACTATCTCTTCAGCGGATCAAAGGTTTTCGAGTTTGGCTCCCACAACAACAAGCTGTTCCGTGTTCTGAACAACAATTATTTCCTGCCATGTTAATCAGTTAATGTTGAGTTTTTCTTTAAAGCTCATTAATATACTGCCTGTCTGAAGGAAAATCTGAACCGTCAGTATTTTAAGTAAATTATTGAGTAACTTATTAACTTTTTAATGTATTTTTACTGAAAAATTTATAGATCGTCTTGTATCGTTTAAAAGAGTGTATGTGCAACAAGTGCAAAAACTTTTGTTCTGATTGATGCAATTTCAAAATAAAGATTTGATCAGTTTGAAAAACAATCTGAACAATCTTGTTTATGTTATTTATTATTTTTGCCTGTTTATTCATTTTGCCTGACACCAAATGTGGGAGTGTAAAGTAGGGGAGACTGAGACACAGGATTGGTTATCCAATTAAATATTATCTGCAGTACAATTATCTACAGTGTAAAAATACACGGAAATGACAGAACAAAAAAAATTTCAGTTAAATTTTTTTTTTTTTTTAATTTGATTTGTGGTCATGTTGATGGATGTTGAATTAGCAGATTCTCTTGTCTCTTAGATATAACATCTAATTATAACATCTGATTTAAAACTTCCACCAAAATATTTTTAATAATGTTTTACACACACAAATTAAAAATGTTTATACAACATATACTGTCCCTTGTATATTCACATAATTTTTTTGTCATATTGTTTGTCAACATGTTTAAGGCAGGAAACATTTCCTACACACCTAAAAAGAAAAAAACTCTTGTGTTTGGGATAAGAACAAAGGACATATCAGCTGTTTTCAAGGGCGATGTCAATGTAACATTAATTTAATGACAGTTTAAGATGTTTACTGCAACATTCTCCATATATATGTCATCCAAATCCAGAATCACCTCTTTGGTGTCCTACTGACTCATTCGAACCTCCATGTTCTATATTTCCACCACCCATAATTTTCTTTTTAGCTCATGTCAATGCAGGAGATTTTTTGTTCTCCTCCCAGGCTGTTTTTGTAAATAAGAATTCGATCTTAAAGGGATAGTTCACCCAAAAATGAAAATTTACTCATTTACTCATTTCATTTACTCACCCTCAAGTTGTTCCAAACCTGTATGAATTTCTCTCTTCTGCTGAACACAAAAGAAGATATTTTGACGAATGTCAGTAACCAAACAGTTGATGGGCTCCACTGACTTTCATATTATTTTTTCTATTTTTTCCAACTGTTTGGCTACCCATAAATGTTAAATAATAATAGTAATAAAAAGAGTCTTCGCATGCACCCACCATAGACCCTCACATTTTGTATTGTGTATAAAATATAAAAGTTATACAGACCTGTTAAAGGGATAGTTCAGCCAAAAAAGAAAATTCTGTTCCATATATCGGAAAGAAATTCTATGGCAGTCAATGGCTACTGTCAACTGTTTGGTTACCAGATTTCTTGAAAATATCTTCTTTTGTGTTCAACATATGAAAGAAACTCATACAGGTTTGGAACAACTTGAGGGTGAGTAAATGATGACAGAATTTTCATTTTTGGCTGAACTATAACTAAGTGTTAAACTAACTTGTGGATGCATGTCTCTGCAATTCAACACAGTTGGCGTCCCACTTGCTGTTGAATGATTGGCATAAATTTTAATCTGTTCCCAATACAGAATTTTCATAAGGCTTCAGAAGAATTGAAATACACTGCACAAGTCATATGGACCACTTTCATGATATGGTGCTTATATAATAAAGCCTCAGTCATCATTATAAAATATTACTCATTCGTCTGACAATAAAGAGTGACAACGGTTGCCATTATAGCAAGCACACTTCACTGTCTTTGCACATACCTGCCAAGCTTTTTTCTCTAATTTGGGGATTTCCCATTGATTTCCTTTGTTCTGAAATTAAGCAAAGTGCAATTAGTACAAACCAACTCTAATGGAAACCCTAACCCTAAAAAATACAACTTTTACTATTTTATAAGTAAATAAAGTCACCATTTTCCTTTTGAGGATATGAGAGGAGGTGGTTTAATTGTAAATATTTCAGCAATTTATAACTAACTTTCTTACTGGTTAAATGTAAGTTATATTACCATTTACAGTAATTAATAATATAAGATTTTTCATTCTATTTTTTACCTAGGTAAAAAATGTTTAAACTATGTTTTTATGAGTAAAAAGTATAAATAGCCATTGCCAAAATTCGCTGCAAAAACCATTACATTTATTTAAATTTTATTTAAAAACTACTTTCTTCCTGATTTTGCTATACGCACTGGGGGTTTTATATTGGACTTAGTTAATTTAAGTTGAATAAGACCATCCTGTAAAGCATTTTTAAAAACATTATTACCATGTTGCCCTTGTTTGTGTTTATAATACATAGAAACACATAGAAATGTTGCCGTTAAATAAAGGCTTAAGAAAGACAAAAAATACAAATATCTGGGCGAGGTTGTTATTGTCTTGCCTGTCAGTTTGATGGGTTACTCACAGAAGTTTGTGACTGATCATTTCACATGTGCCTCAACACCTCACCATTTTAAGAATATATAAGTCTTCATCAGACACTTGTCCGTCAGAAGAAAAGCACAAGAGCGTAAGAAACAACTCACAACATGAGGAGGATTCACCGCCAGCTGTGTTTTTTTGCAAGCCTGGTGCTTGTTATTCACGCAGGACCGATTGAACAGCCTGCTAATGATTATGACATTGCAAAGGTTTGGGGTTAATATATATATATATATATATTTGCTTGTTTTGTCTTTGGTCATAGGCCTATTTCTTCTATTTTCTTCTTTTTGTGTTCATTAGGATTACCTGAAGAGCTTCTACAATCTGAAATATAACACTCATGTTGTTGAAGGCAAACAGCCGGAGATAAATCCACTGCCCGAGAAATTGAAAGAGATGCAGAGGTTTTTTGGGCTCAATGTCACTGGAACGCTGGACATAGAAACACTGGAGGTGATGAAGAAGCCCCGGTGTGGAGTTCCAGATGTTGCTGCGTACTCCACGTTTGAAGGCAGACCTAAATGGCAGACCAACATGCTCACTTACAGGTATAATATCAGCTCCTTTGGCTTCACAGAAAAAAGATGCAGATACAGACTATGGGCCTTTTCCACAGGATTGAGAACTACACCCCTGACATGTCAGTAGCAGAGGTGGATGATTCCATCAGAAGGGCCCTACAAGTGTGGGCAGATGTCAGTCCTCTGAGATTCACCCGAATCTACAACGGCACAGCTGACATCATGATCTCCTTTGCTACAAAAGGTAAGTTTCATCTATCCATTTATCTGTTCATATATTGTTTATTAACTATGTGCTTTTCATTTTGATTGATTATTTTAACTAAATTTAAACTTGGCAATATTTTGGATTCTAACTCACAGTTGTAATAATAATATATGAAACATTGATCAGTAAAATTATTATAGAAGGGATGTGAATATTTGGGCTAACAGTGAATCACTTCCATTAAAAAGAGAATTTTGCAAATTTATACATATAAAACTCCTAAATGTAAAACTATAACACTTTCCTACAGATCATGGTGATGCTTACCCATTTGATGGACCACAAGGCACTTTGGCTCATGCTTTTGCTCCCTCCCCTGGAATTGGTGGAGATGCACATTTCGATGATGATGAGGTTTTCACCTTCCGCTCATCAGGAGGTCATTTTTTTGTTTTCAGAGCTTCAACTTTGGCACTACTTTGATTTCATGTAACAAAGCGTCAATTAAACTTTTTAATTTGTACCTAAACTGTTCTACTTGATTCCTCAGCAAGTTATATCCTGTTCTTGGTGGCAGCCCATGAATTTGGTCACTCTTTGGGTCTTTTTCATTCCAATGTTCCTGGCTCTCTGATGTTTCCCATATACAGCTTCACTGATCCGGATCGTTTCTCTCTGCACTCTGATGACATCACAGGGATTCAGTCAATCTGTAAGCATATGATCTTTAAGTGTACATCTATAATCTTTGAGTCAAATATAATCAATTGTTTGTTTACTATGTGGTATTCCCATCAGATCCACCTGTTCAAACGACTACTAAAGCATGTAACTTTAACCTGATCTTGGATGCAGTTACAACTTTTAGGGGAGAAACAATGTTCTTCAAGGATAGGTAATACACCAAAACATAACAATCCTGTGTGTGTGTATATATATATATATACACCTAAAAAAATTAAATGGATTGACTTAATGTGTCTCTGTGCAGCTTTTTCTGGCGTAGTTCTCCGAGCAGAAGTGTGTCGCAACTTCAGATCAAGAGTTTCTGGCCAAATGCCCCGGATAATATAGATGCTGCTTATGAGGATCCAGTGCAAGATAAAGTTTTCTTTTTCAAAGGTATCTTTCTTAAAAAATTTGGCAACTACAAATTCCATTTTCCAATCTCTGTATTCCATTTACAAACTCTCATTGTGGCCTGTATTTATTTATAGGAAGACAAGTCTGGGCTTTTAATGGAAACAATGTTGAACCTGGCTATCCCAAGACTCTCAGCAGCTTTGGTCTGCCACCATCTGTGAAAAAAGTTAGTGCTGCCGTCCACGACAAAAACTCAGGAAAAACACTGCTCTTCTTTGACATATATTACTATAGGTGGGTCAAATGCTGTATCATAAAGAGAAGCCCTTAAAATTTGTTCCGAAAAGACATAAGAATGTAAAATTTCCCTTTTTCGGTAGCTATGATGAGATGATGAAGAAGATGGACAAAGGGTATCCCAAACGACTAAAAGTTGGATTTCGAGGGGTG
The DNA here is from genome assembly GCF_019924925.1 of Ctenopharyngodon idella. Taxonomy (NCBI): domain Eukaryota; kingdom Metazoa; phylum Chordata; class Actinopteri; order Cypriniformes; family Xenocyprididae; genus Ctenopharyngodon; species Ctenopharyngodon idella. The sequence continues at coordinate 42,686,142 of NC_067229.1, forward strand.
ACTGCAGAGGTTACAGCAGCCCATCTATTCAATGGTAGGTGTTTCTAACTTCCTCTTCTACAAATCTGTAACAATCCAAAGACTCAATTCTGGCATGAAAGTACAATTTCATAAAGTTCACTGACTTCTTTTCTTCCAGGGAACATTTATCTCTTCAGTGGGACAAAGGTGTTTGAGTTCAGCAGGAGCAGGAATCTCCTCCGTGTGCTGAATAATAATTACTTCCTTCCCTGTTAGTCAAGTTTCCTCGAAATAAGAAATTAATGGAGCGTAACTACAGTACTTACTTAAATGCATAAAAAAAAAGAACTAATTGTTCATTGTATTTCTGGATTCTTCTGATCAAAATTGTCATTGGACTTCTATTTTACTATTGTTAACATTTAAAAGAATGTCTATAATGTTTAATGTTATTGACTATTTTCAAATAAATGAAAGTGCATAATTCAATTGAAGAGCATGTGAACAAGTTATTTTTAAAAGGGACATACATTTAACATTAACTCTGACCCTTTCAGAATAAGATAATAGCTATTGTAAAACCAATATATTATATTATAATTTATATTATTAGACTTTGTAGAAACTGGCAGATCAAATAATCTAAATCCCCAACAATAAACACACCTTTTTTATAAAAGGTCAGATCAGCAAGTCACAGCACTTGTCGCGATTGATATAGTATGGTGTTTCTGAGAAATGGATGACTACGTGTCTTGTCACCAGAGATGGCAAAAGTACACTTTTTACTTTTACTTTTTTCAGTAATTTTTTTGTACCTGTCACTTTTTCGTCAGAATGTCTACTGTTGTGAACAGAACTGTCTTCACTTTGTTGGAAAACAACCACCTCATTGTAATTTGTTTGCACATAATATTTTATTTTAATTACATTTGAAGTATTACATTAGGACAATGTGTTACTGTTTTATCTTAAAATAACTTAAAAATTTACATTTAACAAAACAATATTTTCTAAATTGCCTAAATGTCAAAAATAATAGAATAATAACTACATCATGACAATATCTTTATAAAAAAACACTGAACGTTGTTGCATTATCATGAGTCATATTCTTACGAAAATTAACCATGGTTTTATTATAGTAAAAGTAAAGTTTGCAAGTTTTTTTTAGCGGATTGATTACCATTTGTATAATTATAGTTTTACTGTTACCATGGTTTAACTATAGTAATCATGTTTTTTGTTTTTTCATGTAGTAAAACCATCGTTAATTTTCATAAGGGTTGTGTTGTCTGCCATAGCTCCCTCTAAACCTATTATAAAACCCTGTGATTATTTGTCTGCTAAATTACTACTACTACGTACCGTCGCAATGGGAACACCTACAGTGTGACAAATGTCTGATGCCCTTATACCATCACGCCATTTATTGACCAGTAGCGCTTAGCACTGCCCCAAGAAATACGTCACGCATGCTCATATCAGCGTGCTATGAGCGATTTCATCAGATTTAATTTCCTTCAGGAAATTAGCATTTTTGTTGTGTTCTTTGCTACTTTTCAGAGCAGTTTCCACTCCTCTCAAGCGGACACGATGAGTTATAGGAGATGCACTGATCCATGCAACAGGTTCATTGCAGGAGGAGACACTCATGACAGGTGCGTGCAATGTTTGGGCCTTCAGCATGCTCAGACTGTCAACACTGTGATAGCCTGCGTTTGAAAGTTTTGCGCTTGACACGTGTACAACCCCCGCCATTACGTTTCTGCAGTTGCCGAGACAGCTCACGATACGGACACTTGGGGTAACGTTTGCGAGCCGGAACACATGGAGAGTGAGCAGACGGAATTTTCTCCCTTTTTCTCACTCTCTCCGGGCCACCTGCAAGCATTAAGCCCCGGGTATACTTCACTTTCCGTTTTTTTCTATACTCTTTACCAGACATCGTGTCATCAACGGGACATTCGCTGGGCAGGATCGGAGAAGAAAAATAGTGCATCCACCATTGCAACATAGTTCAGAAGATACACCAAGAGAACAGGAATCAAAAACGATGGAGAAGGCATGCTTCTGAGCTTACTCGTCTTGTTTTTCAATTGCTCTTTACACACTCTTCTTCGACAACTGCACATTGTGCTCAGTACTGTGCATATTGCCACCCAGTGGACTCTTCTGTCCTGCTTGCGCATGCGCTGTTACACCGTCCGCGCGGTCTTGAAATTTGGGCTGCACGCGGACGGTGTGTGCGGACAGCTGCGAGCCCTCCGCATGATGAAAATTACACCATGCGGACGGTGCACGAACGCGGACGGCCGAAGTATAACCGTGGCTTTAGACAAGAGCTGCGCGGACTACTTGTCTTTGTTGATGATTTGCGGCCTATCCCGGAAGCTCGTAATGTGATTTCTTTTGGTTGTGAACCGTTCAATGATGATGTGCTGTCTACAGCGGGCTCTGATTCTGAGGAGCTTATGGGTGACTTGTGCAGTTCTCTCCCTCCAAGTGGACAGGAGAAACGTACTTCCCCATCCTATAACGAGTTGTTGGATGTAATTACTCATGCTGTAGACAAGCTGGGGCTAGAATGTTACCGCGAGCCGACTCTAAATCAGGCCCAGTCGAAATGGGATGACCGATTTTTGAATACTACACCCCAGCCCAGCCCTGTAAGCCTCTCCCCTTCTTCCAAGACCTCCACAAAAGGGCTTTTCACAATGCGGTTAACCCCGGATTATCGTCATTCTAAACCACTTTTAACCCCGGGTAAAGGAGCGTTTCAGATTTGTAATTTAGATGCGGGGTTAGCACCACTTTTTACCCAGGGTTATGAAACCCTGCTCTGGAGCAGGGTTAGCACTGCTTTTGTGCAGTGTGAAACGATGCAGTGTTAGAATGTTACAACTAGATGTTTAGCAACCGGCAACCAATCGCGTGCCCTATATTCACGTGCTTTGGGCAGTCATGGAAACATAGGAAAAATGTCAAACGCCGATGGAAATCACAACAATTGGAGTGAAGAAGAGACCGTCATTCTTACCTTTATAGTTCAAAAAGTTCACAAAAATTGATATTACAGTCAGCAATGTGTAATATGAGGACGCGCAATGCTAGAGCCTTTATGTAAACAGGTCACGTGCTGCGTTTGTCCAGGCAGTGACACTGACACTGCAAATATGCAGATAAGGACTTTAACCAGGGTTTTGGAATGTGCAGTGTGAAACGGTAGCTTATGAATACCCAGGATTAGCTGTTAACCCCAGGTAAAGTATGAGCAGTGTGAAACATGAATAAAGATAACCCAGGATTCCATTTACTAGAGGTTTAGAATGACTCGGTGTTAACTATTTCAAGTGTAAAAAGCCCTAAAGAGCATTATTCAGGAAATCTTACATGGCCGCTGGATAGGCGGGGGCCACTCTTCATTCTATGGCTGTGCTCCAAGCTAATCAAGCAGACGTACTTAAAGAGTTGAATGAGGGAGAGGGCTTGACTCCAGAGGCTGTTAAGAAGCTCAGATAGGAGCTACTGACTTGGCACTTAGAGCTACCAAGCATACTGCCTGGGCAATAGGCAGCTCCATGGCGGGAATGATGGCAGTTGAGCACCATCTTTGGCTTACTCTAACTGACATCAAAGAAAAGGAAAAAAGCTTTTCTTTTAGATGCCCCTATGTCCAAGGATGGTTTGTTTGGAGATTCGGTTACTGCTGTGGTGGAAAAATTTTGGGTAGCGAAGCAGCAGTCTGCTGTTTTTTGCTAGCTCATTCCATGCAGGTCTAGGGACGTCGAGCGGCAACCACCTGCAGTTTATTCACACTTGTCTTCTTTACAGCACCCCCATGAGGTGCAGCAGAGTGAGCCATCGCCGGGGGGGGGGGGGTGTTCTATTCCACCAGTTCGCTGCAACGCGGCAACGCAAACGGATAGACCTGAGTTTGACGGCCAAGGCCTCCTCCTTCTCAGGCCCCCAGCAGCAGTTCCTGATCCCTTCGCTTATCCTCCTTTGGAGAGTTTGGACGAACCTTATTCGCGAATTTCATTGTGGCCTCCCAGATCCGGTCTTAACTGTCTCGCTGCATATTGCACCTCGGGGGGTTTTAGGCTGAGCTCTCATGACAAGCACTGTGTTAGACACTCCGCGCCTTCCTGCCTTCGGAGTTAATGGAAAAGCCCTTTGGTCATGCGTGCATGCTCCGTTTATGATGGTGTTCAAAGCCCCCACTGTCAATGTGGCGGGCCAGCTCAATCGGGCGATTGGACAGTTTCCTGTTTTAGAGGTTCCCGCCACTCATGTGCCTCAAAGCCCTATGCAGGGAGATCTGTCTATAACAATGAATTTGTTGAGTGCGGTCCATCTGCATGCGCTTCCTGTTTTCACAGACGCCAGAGGTTCCCTGCAGTCAGAGGATGTATCGGCACCTGTGGTTCGGCAGGTTCCAAAAATCAAGTGGTTTAGGCCCCTGGCCAAACTATTGGGCTGCGTGGTGACATCTGCCCGAGATCTCACAATAAGTACTATGTACCATTTGGCATGGTTACTACTAGTCAGGCTTCTACAGACGTTATTTTGTTGTGCCCAAAAAGGATGGTGGTTTGCGTCCGATTTTGGACTTGCATCACCTAAATCTTTTGCTCAGAGTGAGCAAATTCAAGATACTGACGTTAAAGTCCATTTTGTCTCATATTCGATCAGGAGCTTGGTTTGTGACTATCGACCTAAAGGACGCATACTTCCACATCCAGATTGTCAAGACATGCAGGAAGTTCCTCAGGTTCGGTTTCGAGGTTCGGACTCTGGCTCCTCGAACGCTCATGAAATGTATGGACGTGGCTCTGGCCCCATTGCGGCTTCAGGGCGTCAGGATTTTGAATTACCTGGACGATTGACTGATATTAGCTAAATCACAGGATTTTGCGATACCTTATTGAGACTTGGTACTTGATCATTTGAGGAGCATAGGATTATGCATAAACCTTTAAAAGAGTGTATTGCTGCCACATCAGCAAACAACTTTTCTGGGCGTGGACTTGGATTCTGTCTCCCGCGCATGTTCAGTCATTACAGACCTGTCTGACTCAGTTCAGAACAGGGAGTCTAGTCCACTTAGGTTTATGTCGCAGATTGATGGGTCTTATGGCAGAAGCGTCCCCTGTGGTTTAGTTGTACCTGACCCACATGAGACCATTCCAGTGGTGGCAGAGGCTTTCGTGCACTGCGTCCATGGACGAGGCTCCATTTCCTTCACAGAGGAGTCCAGCTTGGGGTGTTTTGTCATCGCAAGACTATCACGACAGACGTAACCCTCAGAGGCTGGCAGGCAGTCTATCAGAGACACCTGACTTTTGGAGCTTGGACACAGGTGCATCGGGACTGGCACATAAATCATTTGGAGATGCTGGCAGTGTTTCTGGCACTCAGTTCTTACCCTCCCTGAGGGGTTATCACATATTGGTCAGAACGGACAACATGATAGGCAAGCATTTGGATGTCCTGCCCAATGTACTGTACTTTACCACATAGACCAGCTGCTAATCATCTGTCCGTCACAGACTACGTGACTTCGCCACTTCCTGTGAATTTTTTTTTTCCCTGCGACTAATAAGATTTTGGTTATTAAGCCTCTACTGGTCGAGTAACGGTTAGTTGACTATTAGGGGGCAGCCCTAGTAGTTTCATACCTGAATCGCCAAGGGGACTAGGTTCTTGCCCTCCGTGCAGACTGGCAAGGCATGTTCTTCTTTGGGCACAGACCAAGTTTCTCTCAGTCAGAGCGGTTCATGTCCCAGGTCATCTGAACCTGGGAGCTGACCAACTCTCAAGGCAGGACCTGGAGCCCGGAGAATGGAGGTTACATCCTCAGGTGGTGAGCCTCGTATGGCAGACTTATTACGTATTGCCCACTCTGGTTCTCCCCGTCTCCTCCATCGACTCTGCGACTGGATGCTCTGGCTCAAGAGTGGTCCAGGACCAGACTTTATGCCTTCCAGCTGATCCATTTGCTCTAAGTGGTTTTGCTCAGAGTACAGGCGGACGAAGTGGAACATCCGTTGCTGGTGGCCCTGTTCTGACCCACTCAGATGTGGTTCTCAGACCTGGTCAGTCTACTAGCCGGCCCTCCTTGGGAGGTTCCCCTCAGGCACGACCTGCTGAGTCATGATTTGGCATCCCCATCCGGATTTATGGAAACTATGAGTGTGGCCCCTGAGTGGAGTGCGTTAATGTTTTCTGGTCTCTCAGCTGAAATTACCAACAATACTCTTAACTTCAGGGCCCCCTCTACAAGGTGCCTGTATGCCCTTAAGTGGAAGCTTTTTGCCTCTTGTAGGCAACGTGACCTAGACCCAGTTCATTGCCCTTTAGGTTCAATACTGGAGTTCCTGCAGAGTCGTTTTTTGAAGGGGGCAGCCCCTGCCATTCTTAAGGTTTATGTGGAAGCCATATCTGCTGAGCATGTGCCCACGGGAGGTGTTTCTATTTGACATCACCCCCCTGGTTTCCCATTTCAAGCAGGGATCGAGACGGCTTAGGCCTTTCCGCCCTGTGCGAATTCCTTCATGAGATTTATCTATCGCTCTTGAAGGTCTAGCAGGCCATCCATTTGAGCTATTGGAGTCGGTGAAGTTTTTGACCCTGAAGACAGTCGTTTTGGTGGCTCTATCCTCTCTTAAGACAATAGGGGATCTGCAGGCTCTTTCAATCAGCCCTTCTTGTATGGACTTTGCCCCGGGGCTAGTGAAAGTTTTGCTGCGACCTAGGCCTGGGTATGTTCCTAAGGTTGCATCAAAAAGGTTGCGGGCAGTGGAATAGGAAAAAAACGCAAGGTCTCGAGACTTGTTTTTTAAAAGTTGAACTGATTTGAACTTGAGTGCCGTGTTTTTAGAACGGCGTGTCATGCACAAAATGCTGCAAAAGACACAAGATGTGAGCGCAACGGTCATATACACGTCCGTCTATCGCCTATTTACATAGAAAAACAATGGAAAAGTAGCACATTGGAATGGAAAATCGCATTCTGTGTGAACGGCCCCATATTTGTTCTATTTGTTGACGTCATCATTGACTAGTCGACGTTGACTTGACTTTAATTCAACCCCTAGCATCAACTCCTTTTTGCTTCCAGCAGGTGGTCTTGGAGGCTTTTTCCCCTCTTGATTTGGGGACTGAGAATGACATATTACTTCTTGGTCTATGCCTGGTGAGGGCTTTGAAGATCTATGTTGACTAAACACTCCAGTGATAATTGGCAGATCCACAGTCCATCTGGCCAAATGTTTGTATGTTTTAGCAGCAAAAACAAAGGAGCTGCCGTCACCAAACAGAGAATGTCTCATTGAGTGGTTGAGGCTATTTCTGCGGCCTATAGGGCGCGTGGCACGGCTTCACCAGTTGTGCACACTCATTCCACCAGAGGAATGTCTTTTTCTCAGGCTCTTTTTAAAGGCTCTTCGTTGGAAGATATCTGGGTTGCGACAGGATGGTCCTCTCTGAACACCTTTATCAAGTTCTACAGTGAAGATGGCTCCCGGCTCCCAGGTTTGTTTTATCTGCTTGAGTGGACTCTTTTCTTGGTCTTCCAGCTATCTTCAGGTATGTGAAGGTGTTATGGTATATTGTTCCCATAGCGACAGTACGCAGCATTGAGGGAACCCATGAAAGGGAACGTCTTGGTTACGTATGTAACCTTGGTTCTCTGAATAGGGAACAGTGGTGGAAAGAGTACTAAACAATTGTACTTAAGTAAAAGTATTGCTACTTAAGAAATAATTTACTTGAGTACAAGTAGAAGTACTGAAAAATAATATGACTCAAGTAAGAGTAAATAAGTAGTTTGCTGAAAAACTACTCAAGTTACTACGTAACAAAGTACTTTAGTATTATTTTTCTATTTTTATATTAAACTTCTGACAAAATAACACCGTTACAATCAAACCTGTGTTTGCACTGCCGCTGAGCCAGAAAGAGCAGTTGTCATGTACAGCTTAGGTATCAAACAGCTTCAAAAACAGTCTTTTCAACCACTCAGTATCATCATTTCTGTTACAAATATTCATATATCTCAGAAGTACTGGGGACAAAAAGTTTACAGTTTGGATATAAAAACAACAGTTGTGAGCAAAATAGAGCAAAAACACAATTTGAATGCAACTTGTATCAATTACATTGTTACACCACTAGGTGGTGACAGCTGACTGTTAAATGTATTTATTGAACATTTGACATTGAATGATCTATTCTGTTATCCCTTAATGCTTTTCTCCTGCATATGATCCCATTAGGGTCCATTCTCAGGAAATATGACATTTCATTTCACTGTTATGCAAATGACACACAAATTTATCTGCCACTGAAACGGAAAGATGCCAGTCCTTTAAAACTTCTGTTTGACTGCCTCAAAGACATTAAAGATTGGATGGCCCTAATTTTTACATTTTAATGAGAGCAAGACTGAAAGCATGATATGATAGGTACCCTCTGTAAATCAAGAAAACGAGATTTAAACTATAAGACTTACTGCCCTGCAAACAAGCCTGCACTGGCCCTTTACAGGCCTACTTAGGGCTGCCCGTGCAGGGCCCCTGAGAATTTTCTCATTGGCAAAATGTTGGCCCCCTTAGCGCTGGGCCTGCATGGTCAGCCCTTACTTAGCCTCCAGGAAGCTTTAGCGCTGTTTTATTGAAAATAATAAAGTTTGAAGTCACCATTATGGAGGTAAGCGCTTACTTTAGTTGGGCACTTGACCCTTGATTTCTTAACTTTGACGTATGTTATTTAGATACCCCTTATAGTACATTTGAACCCATAGTGTACTCCAAGTGGTAACTAAATACATTTTTTTAAATACAGAGATAGTATATTAAAAGTACATTTTAGTTTATATTTTACTGGTGTTTCAAAATAGCTCTGTTGAGTACACTTAGATGTTCTTAAGATTATCTTAAGAAGTACTAAAGAAGAATTTTAGTATATTAAGCACAAAGTTAGTGTGCAAAAATAGAGCACTTGAAGTACATTATAGAAGTGTACTTTTTTTTTCACCTGGGATAGCTTTGAGCAACAGACAGACAGAGACAAGAAACCAGTGTCTTTCAGTAGAGGACAGTGGACCTCTCTTTTTACCCCTACTGGTGAAAAATGTAATTGCATGTCCAAAATTCAATTTATTTTTGTAATAACTTTCTTCAGCAGGAAGATAGAAACATGAAACAAGTGCCAATCAATAGAGGGGGACAGTGGACAACTTTCACAACCTTTCAGTTCACCATAGTGGCTGATTAGGGAATTGCATGTTCAAAATAGCTTTTTCTATTAGGGAGACAGAGATATGAAACCTGTGTAAATTAATAGAGGAGGACAATGGACAACTTTCACAACCTTTATTGTTTACCCCTGCTGGTGGAAAAGGTAATAACATGTCAAATTAACTTTCTGTTTTGTAATAGCTTTGACCATTAGGGAGACAGAGACATAAAACCAGTGGACATTTTTCTCATCCTTTCATTTTACCCCTACTGGTGGAAAAGGGAATTGTGTGTCCAAAATTAATTTAATTTTTGTAATAGCTTTTTCCATCAGGGACACAGAGACATTAAACCAGTGTCAATCAATAGAGAGGGACAGTTGACATCTTTTACAACCGCTATTTTTACCCCTACTGGTGGAAAAGGGAATTGCATGTCAAAAATTAACTTTCTCTTTTTAATAGCTTTGTGCAACAGAAAGACAGGAATTGCATGTTCAAAATTAACATTTTTGTAATAGCTTTTGCATCAGGGAGATAGAGACATGAAACCAGTGCCAATCACAGGGGACAGTTGACATATTTCACAACCTCTCTTTTTTACCCTTGTGGCTGATAAGGGAACTGCTTGTTCAAAATGAACTTTCTTTTTGTAATAGCTTTTTCAACCCTCAAGTATTTCCAAACCTGTATGAATTTCTTTGTTCTGTTGTACGCAAAGAAAGATATATGGAAGAATGTCAGTAACCAAACAGATCTCGCCCCCCATTTACTACCATAGTAGGGAAAATAAATACTATGGTAGTCAATGGGGGCAATATCTGTTTGGCTTGGTTCACTTGCTGTGCGCTCTCTTGTCTTGTGTGTTTTGTGAGCGCTTGGTTTATGTTTTCATTGGCCAGGCGTTCTTGTGTTGCGTTCTGTGTAGCATGCAGCTCTTGTTTTATCTGCTGCGTGTTTTCATGTCACGTTTTGTGTGAACACGTGGCTTGTGAGTGTTCTCATTAGCTGTTTGTGTCTTGTTTTGTTTGAGCAAATTGCTTGTGATTTGTGTTTGCTGGCCAAGTGCTCTCATGTCTATTGTCTTGACCACGCCCACGCCTTGTTACCTGATTATTGGTTAATTTGCCCCATGGCTCTCCCTTGTTTGCTACCCTATTTATTCTCCTTGTGTTTGCAGTCCTGTGTGAGTTTGTTGTCTGATGTTACCAGTCGTGTACCTTGTCTGATCCTGTCCTGCCTTGCCCAGTCCAGTTTCCAGTTGTATTTTCCCCCACAGGGTAGTTTTTGTTGTTGGTTTTTGTTTTTTTACTAATAAAAAGTCAATTTCCTTCCTGAGATTAGGTCCTCGCCTCATCCCTTACCTCAAACCTGAAATATATAATGTATTTCATAGTAGAACAAAAACACGGTCAATGGTTTATTTTTACATTTATATTTAAAAATGCATTTTAAAACAAATCTCCTCTTCTTTCCAGATCATCGGGATGGTTACCCTTTTTTACGGACCAAATGGTTTTCTGGCTTATGCCTTCCCTTCATTTGAAGGCATCAGTGGTGACGCCCCTTTTTGTCGATGAGATGTTCTTGTACAGATCTCCTGAAGGTTAGGGTTCATCTGGAAAAGTTTCCAGTTTGTACCAATGCTTAAAATAAAAACCAACTGTATTCACATTCCCACTTACTGTATTCCTCAGGCTACAATTTGTTCCTGGTTGCTGCCCATGAGTTTGGACACTCTACCTACGTTTACAGAGATGTTGATACCTTCTCCCTTCCTCAAGATGATGTCAGTGAAATCCAGTCTTTTTTATGGTAAGATATTACAAATTACATCATGTTGAACATGATTGTTCAAAAGACCCTGAAAGTGGCGTTTGTAATGATTTGACTTATCGAACAGGCCCAAACCCTGATGTCAACCCTGATGATACAAAACCCACACCACACATGTGATCCCAATCTGGTCCTGGACGCAGGTTACTATGCTCTGCAGAGAGATTATGTTCTTCAAGGACAGTTAAACAGAAACAGAAATGCTTTCTGATGTCGACGTGAGCTTATGATAGTTATGTGACCTGTCGGATCTGAAGTCTCGATGACTATCGGGTTTCTGGCTTTATTCGCAGCTTCTTCTGGCGCAGTTATCCCCTGAGCACAACCTCTGAACTACATCTCATTAAAAGCTTCTGGCCTGAGATTCCAGAACATATCGATGCAGCATTTGAGAGTCCACTGGAGGACAAAGCCTTCTTTTTCAAAGGTAAAAAACAATTGAATATAAGAAACTAAAATACTCTTCCAAAAGAAGTTCCAAATGTGGGTTTTCACAGTGATGCCATAGAAGAAACTTAATGGGTTCCCCAAAGAACTGTTCACTGAGAAGAACCATTTTAAGAACATTTTAATAATCGAAAGAACCTTTTTCCGTTATAAAGAAACTTTTGTCCATTGGAAAGGTTCCTTGAGTGTTAAAGGTTCTTCATGGAACCATAGATGCCAATAAAGAACCTTTATTTTTTAGAATGAAGATAGCTATATGTCATATGAGAAATTAAGGTCTGGGCTCTCTATGGTTATGATGTGGCACAGGGTTATCCCCAGAGTCTCAGCATGTTCCGTTTGCCAAGAAATTAAGATCAGCGCAGTCCTCTACGATAAGACCAGCTACAAAATCCTGTTTTTCATTGAAAGCCTGATTTATAGGTCAGTAAATCAGTCTGATCAAGTTAGCCTTGTCAACTTTTTCAGGAATCTTCAAGTAACGAGAATTTATTTTGTGCAGTGCTGATGAGGAACAACGCAGAATGGAGAAAGTTATCCCAAACCGGTGGAAGTTGTTTTCCCTGGAATGACAGGGAAGGTGACCGCAGCCTTCCAGTACAAAGGTGAGGGTTTTACAAAATGTAACAAGAGAAAATCTAAAATAAAATCCCATCTAACTCTGTCTTTCATGATCATTTTTATGTTTCAACTATCTCGGATCAAAGGTTTTCGAATTTGGCTCCCACAACAACAAGCTGTTCCGTGTTCTGAACAACAATTATTTCCTGCCATGTTAATCAGTTAATGTTGAGTTTTTTTTCAAAGCTCAGGATAAAAATGTCTATACAACATACACTGTAGTTTGTATATTCACATAATTTTTGCAAATTAAAATTTTATGTTTGTCAACATGTTTAAGGCAGGAAACATTTCCTACACACCTAAAAAGAAAAAAACTCTTGAGTTTGGGATAAGAATAAAGGACATATCAGCTGTTTTCAAGGGCGATGTCTATATAACATTAATTTAATGACAGTTTAAGATGTTTACTGCAATATTCTCCATATATCTATGTCACCCAAATCCAGAATCACCTCTTAGTTGTCCTACTGACTCATTTGAGCCTCCACCTAATCCTTTTAAGGATATGAGAGGAGGTGGTTTAAGTGTGTGTATTTGATTAATTTATAAAAAAAAAACTGTGAGTAAAACATATAAATGGCCAAATTCCCTGCAAAAACCATCGCATTTATTTAAATTTTATTTTAAAAAAGTTACTTTCTTCCTGATTTTGTTATTAGCTATGCGCACTGGTTGGTTTTATATTGGACTTTATACTATTTATTTAATTTAAGTTGAAAAAGACCATCCTGTAAAGCTTTTTTAAAAACATTATTACCATGTTGCCCGTGTTTGTTTTCATAATACACAGAATTGCATAGAAATGCTAATAAATAAAGGCATGAGAAAAAATATAATACAGATATCTGGGCGAGGAGAAAAGGCTGTGTCAATAAAGTTGAAAATCCTGCTGTTATTGTCTTGCTGTCAGTTTGATGGTTTACTCACAGAAGTTTGTGGCGGATAATTTCACCTGTTGCTCAACCTCAACACCTCACTGTTTTAAGAGTATATAAGTCTTTATCGGACTCTTGTCAATCAGAAGCTCAAGCTCGTAAGAAGCAACTCACAACATGAGGATTCAGCTGTGTTTTCTTGCAAGCCTGGTGCTTGTTATTCATGCAGGACCGATTGCACAGCCCATTGATGATTATGACATTGCAAAGGTTTGGGGTTTATATTATATATATATATATATATATATATATATATATTTTTTTTTTTCCCTTGTTTTGTCTTTGGTCGTGGGCCTAATTCCTCCAATAATTCTGTTTTTGTATTCTTTAGAATTACCTGATAAGATTCTACAATCTGGAATATAATCCTCCTAATCCTTCAGCCCTAAAGCCGGATCCACTGCCCGAGAAATTGAAAGAGATGCAGAGGTTTTTTGGGCTCAAGGTCACTGGAACGGTGGACAAAGAAACACTGGAGGTGATGAAGAAGCCCCGCTGTGGAGTTCCAGATGTTACTGCATACTCCACTTTTGGAGGCGGATCCAAATGGCAGACCAACAAGCTCACTTACAGGTGTGTATAATATAATTTCTCTTGGTGTCACAGGAAAAAAAGATGCAGATACGGACTATGATCTTTTTCCACAGGATTGTGAACTACACTCCTGACATGTCAGTTGCTGAAGTAGATGAATCCATTGAGAAAGCCCTGCAGGTCTGGGCAGGTCAAGTCACTCCTCTGAGATTCACCCGTATGTACAGTGGCACAGCTGACATCATGATCCTCTTTGCTACAAAAAGTAAGTTTTCCCTATCCATTTATTAGGGGTTCAAGTGCAAAGCGCTGAAACCCTATTGTAATTGTTAAAATTTCCAAGGATCAGCATTCGTCCCTAAAAGTGATCGGGCAGACCCAACTGTAAGGTGTAGAGACTTTAAATTTTGAGGGCTGGTAGTACTCACACTGCCTACAACGTCAGCAGGGCTCGCCCCGATCGGCCTGACAGGGGCACTACAGCGGTCAAAAGTATGAAACGGCTTGTAACTCCTGAACCGTTAGGCGTAGGCTCAGGGCCGTGAGTCAAACAGGCCCAGCAAGTTTCTTTCTGATCGGCCTCCGTTAACCTTGTATGATAGCTGATCAAATGGCCGATGGCGGCCATGTTTTTTGAGATACATCAATGTCCTCATAGACAATCATGGCACCTCAGACAAAGACACTGCCAATTTTCAAGTCAATCGGACTAATGGTGAAGTAGTTATAGCCGGTTTTTTTGCTGTTATAGCACCACTCATATATAGCACTGGCCAGTCGCTGCATCCTTTTTCACGCGAACACAGAATGAGCTCATACATAGGTGTGCTGAGTTTGGTGAAAATTTTTTTTCGGGTATTTTGGATTTTTTGAAAAACCTACTTTTGTGAACTAGTCCTGGGTTTTAGCCTAATCGGAACCAAACCAGTGCAGCGAGATTCTCTGGAGTCTGATTGTCAATAATTATCAAAAAAAATTCCGATTCACGGTCGCCGAAACGTTCGAGTGGAGCTACTTTTACCAAAATGTCTATAACTACGAACGGAATGAGGTATTTTCACCAAACTCAGCACACCTATGTATGAGCTTATTCTGTGGTCGCGTGAAAAAGGATGCAGCGACTGGCCACTTAGTGGTGCTATAACAGCAAAAAAACATGAAAACGGCTATAACTACTTCACCATTAGTCCGATTGACTTGAAAATTTGCATGCAGTGTCTTTGTCTGAGGTGACATGATTGTCTATGAGGACATTGATGTATCTCAAAAAACATGTCCGCCATCGGCCATTTGATCAACTATCAGACAAGGTTAACGGAGGCCGATCAGAAGGAAACTTGCTGGGCTTGTTTGACTCACGGCCCTTAGAGGCCTGTGAGAAATTTGAAAGAAATCGGCCACCGGGGCGATTTTTCGCACACGCCCACGACATTCGTACTACATGGTAGAACTCCTCATTCTGAGCAACTTTGCCTCTGTTGTCCATCAAATTGTTCGTTAAATATAGGAGATTATTTCAAAAAACAACTTTGGCGAACTAGTCCTAGGTTTTTTCTAAACCTCGATAACTGTTAAAAAGCTTTAAAAACTATATATTTCTTATGGTAAATTGCCTGTATTGGCTGTAAATGGTCTTTTCCATTTATGATTGAGATGGCTACAGGCTTGCTAAATAAAACATACCTTTTTACACACGTGCTTAAAGGTCTTAAAGCGCTTGAACCCTGATAATTGCTGCTCGCAGCTATATTTTATGTTTATGTTTTGTTTATTAACCATGTGATTAATCCATTTTGATGCATTCTTTTGAACTAAATTTAAACTGGTGATATTTTATGAATAACTTGTGGATTCTAACTTACTGCTGTAATAATAATATATGAATCTTTGTTCATTAAAAATGAACATTATATGAACATTGTTTAATAAAATAATTATGGCAGCAAGGGCTGTGAATCTTTTGGCTGGCAGCGAATCAATTCACTGGGTTTCTGATTCAAGACAAAAGAGAATTGAGCAAATTCATAACAGTTCAGTTTGATTCTATGCACAATTTAATATTTTAAAATATATTTATAGAATTCTCTACATATTTGCCGTAATGTATCTTATAAGATCAACTAGATAAACTATTTTGGACTATGTATTACAACAAAATTATCACAACCTGAAACTAATATAATCCGATTGCTTTTATTTTGCCTGAAGGCCACGTATGCAAATGTATCTTAGATTAAATAATGGTGAAGTTTCCATTTAATTAAAGTATTTTCATTTTTATTTCGGAAATCTGGAAAATGCTTCCATGAATGATCATGCGGAACAAAAAAACGATCACACACCACGCAATCACGTGATCGATTGTTGGCCCAACACAAACGATTCAAGATTTAAAAGTCATAGAAGAAAACGAGTGAATCATTATATCCTTAAAGGTGCAGTAAGCGTTTTCTGAGAAACACTGTTAATATTTGAAATCACCAAAACAAACACACCCCTACCCATAGGGGTGTTGAAATGAATAATTGGTAACACTTTACAATATGGGTGCACTAATATGCAATAATTCATGCTTAACTAATACACAGATAATCATGTTTTAATGTATGACTCATGAAGAACTAAACCATTAATTAATTACTGCATCAGCAACTAATAAAGAGTCTATATGATTAATAGATTAAGTAATATATGAATTATTAATTAAATGTGTCATAATGTATTAATTCCTTAATAACTTATTTTATTAACTAAGTGTAAGTTAATGTTAATTACCACAATGGGTTGAAGCCATGTACTTCAACTTCCAGCTGTCTGCTTTAATTAATCATTAACTAATGATCTGCAAATGTATCATTATGTTATGACTTGTTGAGGCACATGATTATTAATTAATTGTTAAGTAATATGTCATTATGGTTTTGACATCTACACTAAGCCATGGATTTCAATTTCCAACTATCTACAACCGTGATTCCACTGTACCAGATGAACTGCTGCATCTAGAACCTTGTTGTTCATGGCACAGGAATGTGTCAGGTTAAGCTTGAGGTCTAGGATTCAAAGGTGGAACACTGAGAACATGCAGCCGGGCACTGCTATTTCGTAACACTGTGTCAAGACCGGACAAAGAGAATAGAACCCATTATAATCAGTGATAGTGATACTACACTGGATGCGGCACGACGCAACACAACACAACAAACGTCACTTCTGTTATGAAGGACAAATGAACTTGCAGTAGTCTGTCATGTCCTGTGTAAACAGCTGTTACGGCATGACTCGATAATGATCGCATCCAGTTTAAACACAGTGCAACATCAATCTGAAGTTCGGGTTCTGGTGTGCTGATATTTGTGTGCAGCCCAACTTACCCATCCTTCAAACACATTCTCTGACATTACACTCACTGCATGTGCAACTGGCAAAACCCATTAATTACATATTACTTAACAATTAATTAATAATCATGAGCCTCAACAAGTAAAGTCATAACATAATGATACATTTTCAAATCATTAGTTAATGATTAATTAAAGCAGACAACTGGAAGTTGAAGTACATGGCTTCAACCCATTGTGGTAATTAACATTAACTTACAATTTTAGTTAATAAAATGTGTTATCAAGGAATTAATACATTGACACATTTAATTAATAACAATTCATATAGTTAATCATATAGAAACTTTATTAGTTGCTGATGCAGTAATCATTCATTAATGGTTTGGTTCTTCATGAGTCATACATTAAAACATGATTATCTGTGCATTAGTTAAGCATGAATTAATGCATATTAGTGCACCCGTATTGTAAAGTGTTACCGAATATTTCTACGATGCATCGCGATGCGGACGTGGGCGATTCTGGATCAATGCAGTAATAGACGCATACGTGATTTAAAATGGTGTAGGAGGTGAAACATAAAAGCGAGTAATAAAAAATGCACCCACTATTTTAACATTTACATCATGTGAGCGTGTGTGTGTGAGAGAGAACGTGTGTGTATGAGTGTGTGAGAGAGCGTGTGCTTGCGAGTGTGTGTGTGTGTGTGTGTGTGAGCGTTATTGTAACTCAAGTACACTACTTGACAATTTCTTTCAGTATTTACTAGTGTTTATTCGTATGCTGTGTTCAGACTTAAGTTTTGCTTGATGTTTGCTACATTCAGAAAGTGTACTGTCTTGGAGCAGAAAGTACTCATATATCTGACTACTTGTATTCATTAACGAAAATGTAGCCATGTGCAGTAATATTTAAAATTGAGGATGCAATGCATTGCAATGCATCGTGGAATCGAATCGAATATTTGACACGATAATCATAATTGAATTGAATAATGAGACCAGTGACGATTCACACCCCTACCTACCCAAAATGATCACATCCCAATCTTGATAGCACCGCCCCCAAGTTCACACACAGGCTATGAAACACAGGCACCTCCCCCCTAATGAGTGTATACGCCCTTACTGTTGATTGGCTACAAGTGTGTTTTTGTGCTCGGTCAGATTCACTTTTAACAGCGTTTCTCAGAAATCGCTTACTGCACCTTTAATTGCAACCAAAATTTCTTTAAAATAAAGCACTGGTTCCTTTGATTTCTAAAATCAAATTATATTGAAAATTCAACGTAAAGCCAAATCTTTCCTACAGGTCATGGCGATGCATTCCCATTTGATGGACGAAATGGTGTTTTGGCTCATGCATTTGCTCCTTCCCCTGGAATTGGTGGAGATGCACATTTCGATGATGATGAGTTTTTCACTTTCCGCTCAAAAAGGGGTGAGTTGTGCTAAATGTAGATTTCAGAGATTCATCTTCCATGGCACTTTGATTTCAGGTAAAAGTCTAAAGTGGCAATTAAACGTTTGTACCTAAATTATACTACATGATTTTTTTTTTTCGCAGGTTTTGTCTTGTTCTTGGTGGCAGCCCATGAATTTGGTCACTCTTTGGGTCTTACTCATTCCAGTGTTCCTGACGCTCTGATGTTTCCCACTTACAGCTTCACTGATCCGGATCGATTCTCCCTGCACACTGATGACATCAGAGGGATTCAATCGCTCTATGGTAATAAGATCTTCAAGAGTACATCTATAATGTTTGAGTCAAACATATTCAGTCGTTTATTTACTATGTAGTATTTCCTTCAGGAGCCCCCATCCAACCTGATCCAGTATTACCAACAACTCCTAAATATTGTAATCTGGTCTTGGATGCAGTTACAACTTTTAGGGGAGAAACGATGTTCTTCAAGGACAAGTAATAGATAAAAACAAATTCCTGTGTGTGTGTGTGTGAGTGTGTGTGTGTGTGTGTGTGTATTATATATATATATATTTATAAATAAAATACTTAAATCAAATGAATTCATGTGCCTCTGTGCAGCCTTGTCTGGCATAGTCCTCCGAGCGGAAGTGTGGCGCAACATCTAATCAAGAATTTGTGGCCCAACGCCCCGGATAATATAGATTCTGCTTACGAGCATCCAGTGGAAAAACTTTTCCTATTCAAAGGTGTCTTGTCTAACAATTTGGGAATGCTGAAACCACAGTCACACTTACAATCTCTGTAAAATCCTCAGAAAAAAACTTATGGCCTGTATTTATTTATAGGTAAACAAGTCTGGGCTTTTATTCGCAACAGTCTTGAGCCGGGCTATCCCAAGACTCTCAGCAGCTTTGGTCTGCCACGATCTGTGACAAAAGTTAGTGCTGCCGTCCATGACAAAAACTCAGGAAAAACACTGCTCTTCTTTAACAAGTATTACTATAGGTGGGTCAAATGCTGTATCATAAACAAAAGCCCTTAAAATTTGTTTTCCGAAAAGACATAAGAATGTAAAATTTCCCTTTTTTGGTAGCTATGATGAGAAGATGAAGAAGATGGACAAAGGGTATCCCAAACGACTGGAAGATGGATTTCGAGGGGTGACTGCAGAGGTTACAGCAGCCCATCTGTCTAACAGTAGGTGTTTCTAACTTCCTTTCCTACAGATCTGTAACAATACAACGACTCAATTCTGGCATGAATGTACAATTTCATAAAGTTCACTGACTTCTTTTCTTCCAGGGAACATTTATCTCTTCAGTGGGACAAAGGTGTTTGAGTTCAGCAGGAGCAGGAAGCTCCTCCGTGTGCTGAATAATAATTACTTCCTGTCCTGTTATGGAGTGTAATTACAGTACTTAATGCATGTGCATAGGAAACTTAAATTAAAATGAATTAATTGCTCATTGTATTTCTGCAATCTGCTGATCAAAATTGTCACTGGACTTCTATTTTACTACTGTTAACTTTTTAAAAGAAAGTGTATTTATTAGTGCTGTCAAAATTAGCACGTCAACGCATGCGATTAATTTTTTCAGTTTAACGCGTTAAAAATATTTAACACAGTTAACGCATTTTATGTCATAATTTAGGTAGCGTTACATTATATGATCACGCTCTTATTCACGCAAATGCTTTTAAACCATTCAAGCGCCACAAGACAGGCGCTGTCTGTGATATGGAAGGTCAAATCGTTCAAAAATGCATGAATTTTAACACGTCAACAACACATAAATAGGATTTCACACATGATTAACATCACATAAATTAGATTTCACACATGATTAATGCGTATTTCATGCGACAAATACGCATTGTTTGCGTGTGAACAATCAGCGTGTTAAATACATGTGAATTGTATTTTATGTGTTGGTGACGTGTTAAAAATCACGTGTTTTTGAACCTTCTGGCCTTCCATACTGTGAATGTCGTGTCTGTGTGAACACACACACGACTCGTGTGCACAGAAAGACACGCTTCAGTATCGAGTTCTCTTTCGTGCTTGAACAAACAATAACACACAGAATTATGCCAAAATGCCCAATTTGTCAAGTATTCTCATAAGTGCAGTCTTAAATGAGTTAAATAATATATTAAAAGACCTTAAAGAGTTGTGAGAAAATGAGATCCGCATCATGTTCGGCAGCAGCAGGTCTTAAAGTGACAGCAGCCTAATAAACCAGTTGCTGTGATGTCTGTCATTAATGTTAATCAAAGAACAAAGGTAACGGCTTTAATAAAGATTAATCTATATTTAATTTATAATTTATGCAGTGAAGACTGTAAAGTGTTTGATAACTTTATTAATTTCTGTATATTTCCTGTTAGACAGGTAGGAAGGCCACAGATAAATATGACATTTATTACAATGGTTTATGGGAAGTTTATGGGAAGATTCTTTTAAGTTCGCTTAAATTAAAAGTTATTTTTTAAAGCCTAATAAATGTTGAAATTGATAGCTTTCAGTTATACTGTAATGTTGAATGTCTATAATTAATGTTTTTTTTTAAAATCAATTTCATAAATGCATAAGTACCAGTATTAGTATCAATGATACTGGCCTTCATTCATAAAAAAAGATGCCATTAAACAAATATTTAGAATACTGTGTATAAGATGTTTCTACATTAATTTGGGGAGTAACTGTGAAATTATTACAATATAAAAAAATTAAAAACTCCAATGTTTTTAATCGCGATTAATGGTGATCAAGTGCCTAATTCAGTTGAAGAGCATGTTCATTTTGGAAGCAAGAATTGTTTTTGCAAGGCAAGTACTTTTAATGTTAACTCAGAGCCTTTCAGACTCAGATAATAATAATTAATAATTAATTAATAATAATTGATAGCTATATTATTAAACTTTGTAAAAACTGACAGATCAAGTCATCTAAACATCCAACAATAAATAATACACCTTTTTATAAAAGGTCAGATCAGCAAATCACAGCACTTGTTGCGATTGATATAGTATGAAGCGTTTCTGCGTATCAGCTTCTGAGAAATGGATGACTATGGATGAGTATAGTTCATTACTCATTTGAGTATAGTTAACTCATTGTCATGTTCAAGAAACCAGTTTGAGATGATTTGGGCTTTGTGACATGGTGTGTTATCCTGCTGGAAGTAGCCATCAGAAGATGAGTACACTGTGTTCATATAGGGATGGACATGGTCAGCAACAATACTCAGGTAGGCTGTGGTGTTTAAATGATCAATTGGTATTAAGAAGCCCAAAGTGTGCCAAGAAAATATCCCCCACCCCATTACACGACCAGCACCAACCTGAGACTCATCAGACCAGGCAATAGGCCAAAAATGACAAAATATTTAGTGGTCTTTTAATGGTCTAAAAGGGTTAGTTCACCCAAAAATGAAAATTGTGTCATTAATTACTCACCCTCATGTCGTTCCACACCCGTAAGACCTTCGTTCATCTTCGGAACACAAATATTATTGAGATATTTTTGATAAAATCTGATGGCTCAGTGAGGCCTGCATTCCCAGTTAATTTAGACTTTCAAATGCCCAGAAAGGTCCTAAAGATATATTTAAAACAGTTCATGTGACTACAGTGGTTCAACATTAATGTTATAAAGCGATGAGAATACTTTTTGTGCCCCAAAAAAACAAAATAATGACTTTATTCAACAATATCTAGGGAAGGGCAATTTCAAAACACTGCTTTATGAATCTTTTGTTTAGAATCAGTGGTTCGGAGCGCGTATCAAACTGCCAAAATCACATGATCTCAGTAAACGAGGCTTCGTTACGTCATAAGTGTTTTGAAATTTCAATGGTTCACGTGACTTTGGCAGTTTGATACTCGCTCTGAATCACTGATTCGAAACAAAAGATTTGTAAAGCTTCAAAGTTTCATGAAGCAGTGTTTTGAAATCACTCATCACTAGATATTGTTAAATAAAGTCGGTATTTTTTTTTTTTTTGGCGCACAAAAAGTATTCTCGTCGCTTTATAATATTAAGGTTGAACCACTGTAGTCACATGAACTGTTTTAAATTTGTCTTTAGTAGCTTTCTTGACATTGAAAAAGGAAATTATCTTGCTGGCAATGCAGGCCTCACTGAGCCATCGGATTTTATCAAAAATATCCTAATTTGTGTTGATGAAGGTGAACGAAGGTCTTACAGGTGTTGAACGACATGAGGGTGAGTAATTAATGACTGAATTTTCATTTTTGGGTGAACTAACCCTTTAATGTGAGACCAAATATTCACTATAGGGTTCAAATCACCCTTTCTCCATGTTTCGCTGTTGTAGAGATGCATTTATTATTATATTTCTCAGCAGATTTTCATCACCATGAACTTGTTTTTCAATGTGATTCATCACTCCACACACAACTTCCCATATTCTGCCAAAAATGTCATTCAGTCTTTGATGTTATTCTGAGACAATGGCTTTTTATAGTGCATTTGCTTACATTTCCTGACCAATAATGACACTTAGTAGTGTTTAGCCATTTTGGGCTTGGCCCATTTTTTTTTTTTTTTTTACTATTTGCCCAGGAGTGTATATTGAAATATACTGCACAAGTATGGACCACTTTCATTATAGTTTGGTTCCTATGCATTATTTTAAAAGTGTCTCAGAACTGTTGGCATTACTTGTATATCTTCCATAACACCTCACACAAAGACGCATATATAGGCTACTGTACATGCACAGCCTTGGATTTCCCTTTGACTTAAAGGGTTAGTTCACCCAAAAATGAAAATTTCTGTCATTAATTACTCATCCTCAAGTCGTTCCACACCCATAAGACCCTTATTCATCTTCAGAACACAAATTAAGATATTTTTGATGAAATCCAATGGCTCAGTGAGGCCTCTATTGCCAGCAAGATAATTAACACTTTCAATGCCCAGAAAACTACTAAAGACATATTTAAAACAGTTCAGATGAGTACAGTGGTTCAACCTTAATGTTATGAAGTGACGAGAATACTTTTTGTGCGCCAAAAAACTAAATAATGATTTTTCAACAATATCTAGTGAAGGCGATTTCAAAACACTGCTTCATGAAGCTTTACAAATCTTTTGTTTCGAATCAGTGATCAAACTGCCAGAGTTACGTGAACCATTGAAATTTCGAAACACTTATGATGTAACGAAGCCCCGTTTGCTGCAATCATGTGAATTTGGCACTCCGAACCACTGATTCGAAACAAAAGATTTGTAAAGCATCAAAGTAGTGTTTTGAAATCGCCCATTATAGATATTGTTGAAGAGTCATTATTTTGTTTTTTTTGGCACACAAAAGTATTCTCTTCGCTTTATAACATTAGGTTGAATCACTGTACTCACATGAACTGTTTTAAATATGTCTTTAGTAGCTTTCTGGGCATCTGAAAGTGTTAATTGTCTTGCTAGCAATGCAGGCCTCACTGAGCCATCAGATTTTATCAAAAATATCTTAATTTGTGTTCTGAACATGAACGAAGGTCTTATGGGTGTGGAACGACATAAGGGTGAGTAATTAATGACAGAATTTTAATTTTTGGGTGAACTAACCCTTTAATTTCTTCTGAAATTGTACAAATTACTTTTAGTACAATTTAACTGAAACTCTAACGCTAAAAATGCAACTTTTGCCAATTTATAAGTGAATAGACACAGTTTTCCTTTTGAAGACATAAGAGGTGTTTCAGGTTTGTTTGGATGTGTGTCTGTATTTCAGTCCACCATAAACACTAACCTGCACACACACAAACACAGTGGCAGTGGGTGTCTCAGCTGTTGTTGAATGATCGACGCCACAGCAGTGAATCACAACCAGAGATCACAATGATTCGGGAACTTCCTCTAAGGCCAAGTCTGACATGTCCATATATGTCTATAGTTTTTTTTTTTTCGAGGTTCTCATTTTGAAAAGGGAACAATGGTTGCATTATTTTAGTAGTATCAGAGTAAATATTAACTGCACCAAGCTTCACTTCTGCATTTGAGGTCTTACTGGAATGTACTGTAGCTGACGTACCCATAAAAATGTTAGCAATTTTATATATAACTTAAATGGCTAGTTCACCAAAAAATGAAAATTCTGTCATTTATTACTCACCCTCATGGCGTTCCACACCCGCAAGACCTTCGTTGATCTTCGGAACACAAATTAAGATATTTTTGTTGAAATCTGATGGCTCAGTGAGGCCTCCATAGCCAGCAATGACATTTCCTCTCTCGAGATCCATTAATGTACTAAAAACATATTTAAATCAGTTCATGTGAGTACAGTGGTTCAATATTAATATTATAAAGCGACAAGAATATTTTTAGTGTGCCAAAAAAAACAAAATAACGACTTATATTATAGTGATGGCCGATTTCAAAACACTGCTTCAGGAAGCTTCGGAGCATTATGAATCAGCATGTCGGATCAGCGGTTCGGAGCGCCAAAGTCACGTGATTTCAGCAGTTTGGCGGTTTGACACGCGATCCGAATCATGATTCGATACGCTGATTCATAACGCTCCGAAGTTTCCTGAAGCAGTGTTTTGAAATCGGCCATCACTATAATAAATCGTTATTTTGTTTTTTTGGCGCACCAAAAATATTCTCGTCGCTTTATAATATTAATATTGAACCACTGTACTCACATGAACTGATTTAAATATGTTTTTAGTACATTAATAGATCTTGAGAGAGGAAATGTAATGGCTGGCTATGCAGGCCTCACTGAGCCATCGGATTTAATCAAAAATATCTTAATTTGTGTTCCTGTGATGGGTGTCTGAGGCTGGAATTGAACTCTGGTCTTCTAGTTAACTGAACTGCCTCTTTACCACTGAACTATGGTGGATGACAAATAACAGATGGACCCAAGGGCAGAAGAATAACATGCAGGCTTAGATGACTGAACGAAAAGTGTTTTACTGAAGAGTCCAAGTTCAATAGTACAACAAAAAGAAAGCTGTGCTTCCGCAGAAAAAATACAAGAAACAAAAGATGAGTAAAAGACAAATCCAAAACCTCAACAGACTTCGCTTTCTTGGCAAGGATACGCATGCATAGTAGGCTCAAGACTGAACACAACTGAAAGAAAGAGGCGTGCTTAAATAGGCAAACACAAACAAGATAATGACCCACAGGTGGGAGAAATCAAGTCCTAATGAGTAGCAATACAATGAATTCCACAAAAGCTGGGGCCATCTAGTGGCTGGGAGAGTCATTACATGGCATAAGTGTCAGTGCCAGCTAGTGGTTGGGAGAATCATTACAAGCTGGAGCCTTACAGTTCCGAAGATTAACGAAGGTCTAACGGGTGTGAAACGGCATGAGGGTGAGTAATAAATGACATTATTTTCATTTTTGGGTGAACTAACCCTTTAAGTTACCATATATGATTAAAAAAAATACATATAGTTTCAAATACTGTAAAAAAAACAAAACAAAAAAAACACTGAAAATGTAAAACACACAGCCACAACGTAACATCATCACCGTATTTTAAAGTTCTGGAAAGCTGGCAGTTTATTAGTTTAAATTTAAGCAAAAATGTTCGCAGTATTGCCTTTGTTTGTGTTTATAATAAATGAAAATGTTATAATATAGGCTACTCCATAAGAAAAACTCATGTTAAAGGAAGCTGAAAATCCTGTAATCATTGTCTTGTCTCAGTTTAATGGTTTACTCACAGAAACCTGTGGCTGATGACTTCACCTGTTGCTCAATACCTCACAGTTCTAAGAGTATATAAGCCTCCATCAGACACTTGCGAATCAGAGCGTAAGAAGCAACTCACAACATGAGGAAGATTCACCGCCAGCTGTGTTTTCTTGCAAGCCTGGTGCTTGTTATTCACGCAGGACCGATTGCACAGCCTGCTGACAAAGATGAAGCCACTGCAGAGGTATGATGTTTTTTTTAGGCCTAATACTAGCTTCCCTGTTTTATTTGTCATACTCATAATTCCTTCAATAATTCCATGTTTTTCCCCCTTTTAGCATTACCTGAAGAGTTTTTACAATCTAACAGATGTAACAAATGTAAAAACTGCCTTCCGACAAGGGTCCAGTCTGACTGAGAAGATGAAAGAGATGCAGATATTTTTTGGGCTCAAGATCACTGGAACGCTGGACAAAGAAACAATGGAGGTGATGAAGAAGCCCCGCTGTGGAGTTCCAGATGTTGCTGAGTACTCCACGTTTGGAGGCAGACCCAAATGGCAGACCAACAAGCTCACTTACAGGTGTGTAAATTACAGTTCTCTTGGTGTCACAGGAAAAAAGACAGAGGGTAAGAAGCAGATAGAGACTATGGTCCTTTTTTTTTTTTTTTGCCAGGATTGAGAACTACACCCCTGACATGTCAGTAGCAGAGGTGGAGGATTCCATCAAAAGGGCCCTACAAGTGTGGGCAGATGTCACTCCTCTCAGATTCACCCGAATCTACAGCGGCATAGCTGACATCATGATCTCCTTTGGTTCAAAATGTAAGATCGATCGATCGATCGATCGATCGATCTATCTATCTATCTATCTATCTATCTATCTATCTATCTATCTATCTATCTATCTATCTATCTATCTATCTATCTATCTATCTATCTATCTATCTATCTATCTATCTATCTATCTATCTATCTATCTATCTATCTATCTATCTATCTATCTATCTATCTATCTATCTATCTAATCTCTAGACCTAATTGCAGACCAATTAGTCCTCATATTCTGTCAAAATAATACTAGGCTTGTGGGCTGTGAATATTTGGGCTGTTATCTCAAGGCCAGATATGCAAATAAAAGAGAAAATCAATATCATGTTAATAAGCATGTATCAAATGATGCTCATAAAATAATTTTTATCTTAGAAAAAAATAATAGTGAAGTTTAAATTCAATTACAGCACTTTAATTTTCCTCAGAAAACTGTTGAAGGTCAAGCCACACGCTAACTCTACCCATAAATCTAATTAAGTCAAGCTCCGCCCATTACTTCGAGAGAGGGGGAGCTGGACGTCATGTGACTCTGCAATAAGCACCACTTGGAAGCGGGCGCGAGCATATGAAGTGCGCCAAGTCACCAGCGCATCTGCGAGGGGGCACTCAATGACGGCATTAATTTGCACTTTATTAATAATTTATTGAAAACGCATTTGTTTTAAATCCTGTAAAGTAATTTGTTGACTTATGAATTTGGCATTCCAAATGGTTAAATAGCTTAAAATTCACGATTTAACAGTCATATCAAGATCGATGTATTGGCAGGATTATTAATCGATGCATCGAGTGAATCAAATTACAACTAATATTTCTTTAAAGTACACTATCTGAAGCCCAGGTTCTTTGATTTTTATACTGTCTTCGAATTTTATACTGTCTCTTTAATTAGAAGACCTAAATTCTTTATTGAACTCTAAATATAAAACCTATTTCCTACAGATCATGGTGATGCTTACCCATTTGATGGACCACGAGGCACTTTGGCTCATGCTTTCGCTCCCTCACCTGGAATTGGTGGAGATGCACATTTCGATGATGATGAGTTTTTCACCTTCCGCTCATCAAGAGGTGAGTTTTGCTAAATGTAGTTTTGAGGTTTTTTCATTTATTTATTTTTTAGTAGATGAAAAGTGCAATGAAATCCACCACTTTGATTTTACCCCAAAATGTGTTTTTAATTGGTACCTAAACTGTTCTACTTGATTTGTCCACAGGTTTTGTCTTGTTCTTGGTGGCAGCCCATGAATTTGGTCACTCTTTGGGTCTTTCTCATTCCAACGTTCCTGGCGCTCTGATGTTTCCCACTTACAGCTTCACTGATCCGGATCGTTTCTCTCTGCCCTCTGATGACATCAGAGGGATTCAGTCACTCTATGGTAAATGTGTGATCTTAAGGAGTACATCTATACTATTTGAGTCAAACATATTCAGTCATTTGTTTAATGTGTGGTATTTCCTTAAGGCCCAAACAGTGACAGAACCCCCATCCAACCTGATCCAAAATTACCGACTCCTTGTGACCCTAACCTGATCTTGGATGCAGTTACAACTCTTAGGGGAGAAACAATGTTCTTCAAGGACAGGTATTACACAAAAACTTGTGGATTTTTATATACAGAGCTAAAATGTTTAAATGAAATGACTTAATGTGTCTCTGTGCAGCTTTTTCTGGCGTAGTTCACCAAGCAGACGTGTGTCTCAACTTCAGATCAAGAGTTTCTGGTCAAATGCCCCAGATAATATAGATGCTGCTTATGAAAATCCAGGGCAAGATAAAGTTTTCTTTTTCAAAGGTATCTTCTCAAACAATCTGGGAATGCTTCAACCACAATCACACTTATAATCTCTGCATCCATGCTCAGAAAACCAAACCTCTATGCATCACCTGTCTTTGTTTACAGGTAGACAAGTCTGGGCTTTCAATGGAATAAACATTGAGCCGGGCTATCCCAAGACTCTCAGCCGCTTTGGTCTTCCATCATTCATAAAAAAAATTAGTGCTGCCGTCCACGACAAAATCTCAGGAAAAACACTGCTCTTCGTTGACAGGATGTACTACAGGTTGGTCAAGTGCCAAATCATAAACAAAAACCATTGAAATTTACTCTGAAAAACTGTTGGAATATTAAATTTCTTTTTTTTTTTTTTTTTTGGTAGCTTTGATGAGAGGGCGAAGAAGATGGACACAGGGTATCCCATACGAGTGGAAAAAGGATTTCCAGGGATGACTGGAGAGGTTACAGCAGCCCATCTGTCCAAAGGTAGGTGTTTTTAACTGATTTTCTACAAGCATTAAAGTACAATGATTATACCTCATTAAGATAATTATTTTTTTCTTCCAGGTTACATTTATCTCTACAGTGGGACTAAAGTGTTTGAGTTCAGTTCCAACAGTAAGAGGCTCCTCCGTGTGCTGAAGAACAATTACTTCCTGCCCTGTTAGTCAGGCTTAATAAAACATTGGTTATTTTAAAACTACAGCACTTTTTTTTTTAAATGCATGGGCATATTTAAACAAATTCATTGTTTATTGAATCTTCTGTCTGCTGTTCAACGTTGTCATTAGATTTCTAATATAACTGTTAACTAATTTTAAAAGAATGTATATTTACAGAATCTGTTTAATGTTATTTTTAAATAAACTAAAATGCCTATAAGCTCAAGAGCATGTGCATGTTTCAATTTGGAAGCAAGAATTGTTTTTGACAGCTTCATTTTGAATTTAACATTTTAAAAAGACTCAGAGCCGACTTACTGAGCAGACTCAGAAAATATCTATTGTAAACCCAATATCAATAATCAGCTTTGAATATAAAACCATCTAAACTCTCAATAATAAATAAAACTCTTAAGCTTTATAAAAGGTCAGAATTTTGTCAAAGCATGTAGATGCTTGTTGAAGTTGATGAAGTATTAGGCGTTTCTGTGTATGAGCTTTTTAGGGATGGATTAGCCTTGTCATCTCTACGTGTATGTGCTGTACAATAAAAACAAGTATTTGTTACGTAAAAGGGTTGCTCAGACATATATGGACAAACTTCCTGTGGTTACATTTTAGGGCATGAATAAGGGCGTTCTGGAGTACGTCTGTTAAACAGCCTCAGGGTTGTGTTTTTGAATTTGTGTCTTTCATTCATGTCAGGATTTAGGTAACTCATATAGGCCATGGACATGCCCTGCAAGGGAATTCCAGTGGTTATGTAAAACTTCAATCAAAGCCTTGTAGTTAAAAAAAAAAAAAAGGAAAGAAAAAAAAACTTGAATAGACTAAAATAGACTATAAACATTTAATGCCTATTTAAATTTTTTAGCATTTTTGGGCCACAAGCTCTGCCCACTTTACCTGAAAAGAAATGTTTATTGATATATACCTTGCAAATAACACATTATACGGACTGTATTTAAATTGAAATATAATCTTAAAGTTAACTAAATTAATAAAGAAAAGAAAGAAACATCTAGGTATCTAAATTATACACATTTAACAAAAAAGTGGCGCACATGCATTCACCAATATACAGTCAAACCAAAATGTATTCAGACACCTTGAACATTTTATTCATTAATACAATTTATTCACTATAGTTTAAAAAAATGGTAATAAAATATGACAAGATCTCAGAGTTAAACTGTGTCAGAAAAATTTAATCTTAATTATGTCAGATAACACTTAAGCAAAACATGGTCAGGTCAAAGTGTCTGAATAATTTTTGGTTCCAAATATTTATCAGTTTTACTGGTAGTCCACTGTATGAAGATTTTTGGGTATAATATGTCACAGTTTACTTCATTTTGCTATCCTCACTTACATAAATCAACTATAGTGTCCTGCACCCACTAGTAAAAATATATCAAAAATATAAAAAATGTCTGAATAATTTTTGGTTTGACTGTATATACAGTATATATATATCACTAACACTGATCAAAGTGTGTGGGATAGAAATACTCTTGAGATAAATACACAAAACTTGATACACAAAACTCTTGAGATAAATTTGGTCAAATTTATTTTCATTCACTTAATTATTAAGGCTGAGATGTTTCTTGGCTGACATTCTACATGACAATATAATTTAATATTTTAACGGCAATTAAATTGCATATAAAAGAGCATTCCTTCTTGTGAAAATCCAAAATTCCATTTATTTGTGTCAGAACCTTACGAGAACCCCGTCAAGATATTTTTCCACCCTCACTCCCAGTGTTATGACTGCTGATTGGTAGAGATAAACACTCAGCAAGCCCCTTCATAAACTAGAATTTATCTTGGTCGCTTTTGCACAAGGTTAACAAGTAAGTGATATCTTTTCAAACTTATAGTACACAACTTCAAACTGACAATTGCAACACAGCTCATTAGCTATGTCATTAGCCATCCACTTATGTTTGTGTGCAAAAAAATGCTGATTGTATAACTGGACTAACCAGGGGACCAATTTCATTGCACAGCATCTCAAATGTTGGTTTGATCATTCTGAAATGCCTGAACCAAAGCCTGTTTGATTTGGTATACTTCCAGAACTGTCTCACATGATTGCATTTCTAAACACCAGGCATCTGCCTCTGAACGTAAGACAATGACAGTGTTCATTGCACTTCGTCTGCACGTTCTGAGACAAAAGTCATTCATGATGTAGGATAAAAAATAACACACAATGGCTTCCTCGATTGCAGCAACTTCCATTTTTATTACAGATATTTTTTGCCATTTTTCCAGGAAGTGACTATATTTTTCTCTTGAAGGGATGGAAACGGTGCTTTATTTGCAAATGTTTTATGCAATAAGTTGAATTCGCAACTTTGAATGGAAACATTTTGTGTTCCACTGTAGGCTACTGCATGGCCTACCCTGCAGATTTCTTGGCAAATGTTTTTACAGAATTTTCATTTTTGGGTGAACTAATCCTTTAACTAATTTAAATAAATTTAAACAATTAATCTATTGATGATAAATGTATTTAAAGAATTTATAGGCCCCATGAGGGATCAAGATAAGTTATCAAAGGAACATGAAAAGCCAGCACATCCAACAGTGTCTCAAATCCAGGTGCATGGCAAAAAAAGTACATAAAAAAGCAAAACAAACTCAGCACACTGTGGCTCCCACTAGTCTGAACAAGAGCTGATTTGCTCAAAACATCACATTATAGTAGCCTATTCTGGTGAGTTTACATTCTTTTGCGAGGGTAACAGTGTGCTGACTTTATTTTGCATTAAGATAAGCTGTCAAACATTTTTAACATACTTCAACCATCTCTCCTGACAAATTTGTAGTATCTTTATTCCATTTTTGTAAATTGTAGCGTCACGCACGTAGGCTGCTTGCAATGCTGAAAAGAAAATGTGTGACAGAAGATAAAATAAAAATCAGTTAGACCTAAAGTTATAACATAATATTAATTACTTCCACTCAGAAGCAAAAAAGCTAGAAAAACTATCTAGTGTCGGAAATTGGAAATGCATCCCGTCTAACCAGAAACACGGATAAAACATAACCCCTCTGGGGATGAAAATGACTAGAAGGAAGGAGATCAAAAGCAGAAGCAGTGAATACAAAAGCTAAAATCTTCCTGAAGAGGTCTATTCAGTTGCGTCATCAGCAAGTCATCAGCAACAAAAACTTCTGTCTGACATGTTCAGACAGGAGCCAAAACCCCCTGAAACCCTGACAGTTTCCCACTCCCACTCCCACTGCTGATTGGAAATGATAAAACACTGGACAAGCCCCTTTTTAGACTATCTAGACTTATAAAAGACACAAACAGAGACTCTGGGGGTCACTTTTCTTTCCCTGCAGAGGAAGAGACTGCAGTATGGGGCACTTGACAGCTCTTTTTCTGACCCTTGTGGTGTATTTGGCTCTTTGTGACGGCGCCCCCACGACTGCATCACCAGAAGACCATCAAATAGCAGAGGTCAGTACCCATATGGCTTATATGAACTCTTATGTTTCTTATCTATATCCAGTCTATACATCTAATGTATTAATTATTTTTTTGATATGATATTTATCAGTGATATGTTTAATCACTTGATCCTTCCTCTTTCTCCTCAGGCATATCTGTCACAGTTCTACAGGGACACTAATGCAACTAAATCCCGCGGCAGAATGATGTTCCTTCCAGATCTAGAAAGTGAACTGAAGGCCATGCAGACGTTTTTTGGACTGGAGGTCACGGGCAAGCTGGACTCAAACACTCTTGAGACAATGAAGCTGCCACGCTGTGGAGTCACTGATGTTGCCAAATACGGCCACTTCCAGGGGAGTCCCAGGTGGAAGGAGAGTGTTGTAACATATAGGTAGGTTTAGTACATGTGACATCCTGTAGCTCAATCAGTAAAGCCGAAAGTCATGGGTTCGATTCCCAGGGAAAGCAAAAAGTCAAAATGTGTACCTTGAGTGTAATGTAAGTCATTTTGGATAAAAGCATCTCCCAAATGCGTAAATGTGAAATGTTTAACTCCTTAATGAAATAACAAATAAGACAATTTTGTTCCCAGAAATTCAACCAATCATACCATATATAGAAATGCTTTCCAATTTTCTGTGCAAAATGCACGAGACTGTCAATGAAGGGACTTTGAGGGCCAAAAGTAGTTTTAGAAAAAAAAGGAAGTTGCAATACTCTTCTCTATTGTGACGTATATCTGAGTAAAACTGCTTCTCGAACAAGAAAAAATGTAGGGCGGGTTTGGATGGTTGTGGTTTGCTATTGGTCGATCTCATGTGAGTGACAGGTTGTCCCGCCCTCACACCAGTAAACATGTCATCAAAGAAGAGAAGAGATGTCGCTGCAAGAGGGAGGGGGAGATATTTTGATTAAAGATTATGAGGGCACATGAATTTTAAAAAAAAAATAATGGTGTGCATGGATAAATAATTTATAATAAACGTAATATTGAATTGTCAGTCAACCCTTTGCCAGGAGTTTGATTGACAGGCAATCTAACCAATCATAACGCCGAATCCGCCATTTTGTCCGACAAAGCAGTCAGGGCAGGGAGTTAGCAGATTAACGTCTGTGGACTTGAACTTGAAAAATGCTGTGTACTGACGTATTTCCGCGGTTGAAACAACATTCCTTATGATGTTCATTCATGTTTATTTGATGCTATAAATAAATTAGTAGAAAGAGATGATTGGTTCATGAACTGCTTGAACTGAGGCACTACAGCGATCTGTCACGACTCATTAAAGAGCCACAAAACGGTATTTATTGTTTACGTTTCTTTAAAAGTGACAAAATTTGAAATTTAAGACTTTGTTTCATATTAAAAGTAACCTGCGTTGTCCGTGTCCTCTTTGCTCCGCGATGTATTTTTCACTGCGTGAGAACATGATGTGTTGCGAGAGATCGGCATGGCTTGTCGGACATAGCAACAGTAACTAAAGGGGGCGGGACTTTGCGAACGGTCAGTTGATGTCATGGTGACTTTAAAGTTGATACTAAACATGATTTGCTTCTTCCTCTCTTAGAATTACTGAATATACATCACAGTTGAGCCAGAGAGATGTGGATGCTGTTATTGCCAAAGCTTTCCAGCTCTACAGTGATGTTATTCCACTCGATTTCAAACAGATCTACAGTGGCACAGCTGATATCATGATTCTCTTCAAGGCTGGATGTAGGTTCTAAACACACATACATTCCCTCATTTCCAAATATATGAATGATAAATATATGCATATTTGTGGCAGTCATGGCCTAATGGTTAGAGAGTCAGACTGGTAACCTGAAGGTTGTGGGTGCCTACTCCTAATGTGTGTGCACTAACTAACTAGATGGGTTAAATGCAGAAGACAAATTTTGAGTAGTCATCATACTTGGCCTTCACATGTCACTTTCATATACATATAATGTGTGTGTGTTTCCTTTTAGATCATGGAGATTTTTACCCATTTGATGGGCCTAATGGGGTTCTGGCTCATGCCAACTCACCCGGTCCGGAGCAAGGAGGAGACACACACTTTGATGATGATGAGACGTGGACCCTAAGTTCACGAGGTGAATGCACAAATCACGTAGAATCACATGCATGTGTGTATGTAAATTATTACATTTTAATAAAAAAAAAATTGCTTTAGGTATAAACCTGCTTTTGGTGGCTGCTCATGAATTCGGACATGCACTGGGACTAGATCACTCCAATGACCCTTCTGCTCTCATGTATCCAACTTACAAATACGTCAACACGAATGGCTATACACTTCCCCGTGATGACCGACTTGGGGTCCAGGCCCTGTATGGTAAATGTTTTTTGCAATACCAATAAATTAAATACAATAGATCATACTGTATGGTCAGTAGTGAGCTTAGTCAATTATAAAACAATTGATAAATATGTGTTTTCCACCAATTTTCTATAATGTTTCAGGTGTTCGAACGTCAACAGATCAACCTAAACCTGACCCAAAACCAAATCCTGGACCAAGCCCACCAGAACCATGCAAGCGTGACTTAGTATTTGATGCAGCAACCAGCATTCGTGGAGAATTGTACTTCTTTAAAAATGGGTAAGAATACACACACACACACACACACATGGAAATGCTGAAAAAATAAATAATCACAAATTTTAAACCTAATGTGGTTTTGGCAAGGTCATCAGTGCAAGTTCATGTAAAAATTTGATTTAAAAACTGTCATTTTTCATGCCTGCATGTCCATCAGGTATTACTGGAAAAAGGGTTACTACAGTGGACTTTCAATGCATGAAATAAAATCTACCTGGCCATCCATCG
Source organism: Ctenopharyngodon idella (assembly GCF_019924925.1). Classification (NCBI taxonomy): domain Eukaryota; kingdom Metazoa; phylum Chordata; class Actinopteri; order Cypriniformes; family Xenocyprididae; genus Ctenopharyngodon; species Ctenopharyngodon idella. The sequence goes on from NC_067229.1 coordinate 42,721,760, forward strand.
ACTCTGTTGATGCCGCTTATGAGTTCAATGGCAGAGACATTAGCTTCCTTTTCAAAGGTAAAGTCTTATTTCCTAAAGAGTCTTGAAGTGGTGTATAAAAAGGCTTCAGTAAATGTAGTTGTGTGCTCTTTTACATACAGGTCAGCAGTACTGGGCAGTAAAAGGCAGCACTACTTTGCCTGGATATCCCAAACCCATATCCAAATTCGGGTTTCCCACAAATGTGAAAAAGATTGATGCAGCTGTATATGTGAAATCAACCGGCCGCACTTTGTTCTTTGTTGGAAGCAAATACTGGAGGTGAGAAAAAATATATAACATTGTGTTAATTATAATCGATCAAAATAACATCAAAACTAACATAATTTTAACAATGGTGTAGCTTCAATGAAAGAACAGCTCAGATGGACAGAGGCTTTCCTAAAACTATTCAACGTCATTTTCCTGGCATTGGTTCACAGGTGGACGCTGCTTTTGAAAATTACGGTGAGCTTAAACACTACAAAACAAAAACATTAACAATTCAATCATTCATTATTTAATGCTGTTCCATTTTGTATTTTTCCCTAAAATGTATTTTTTCCCTCCTTTTTAGGTTATCTGTATTTCTCAGAAGGTCCAAGGCAAACGGAGTATGATTTCACCTCAAGACAAGTGAAACGTGTTCTGTTGAACTATGGATGGCTGAACTGCTACTAAACATTGAATTGAAAATGTAGACATTTTCTCATCAGTATTCCTATGTACCTATATTTTATATTTTGTACAGACAAAGCCACAATGTATGATTTTTTTTTTTTTTTTTTTTTTACAAATATATAAAACTAATATTCACAAAAACTTGTTCTAAGTCATCTTCTAATATAATAAATTAAAAAAAAAAATGAAAAAGCAATTTTCTATATGTAAATTAGTGGTATTGCAATCAATATAATTTATTTACCTGTTCAAAAATACATTAAAATACTCTTTTATAATGAATATGTTTCAGTTTCTGAATCTAAGACACTGTGGAGTGTAAAGTCAAAAATGTCTAGGTGCTGTAACTGTAAGATTATAAAAAATGGTATTTATTAAAGTCTCTTATTAAATAGTGGTATACATAGTTTGGCATATTTAGGCCTAATCTTTTACTAATTCTTAACAAACAATAAGCAGTGAAGCAATTTTGTTTTATATTATTAATATCTGTTTTTTTTTTTTCTTTCTGTCAAATCAAAGTTAGAGAGGACTGTGTGTCAAAACCAAAAAGCATATTTAAACCTTTTATGAAAAGGCACATTTTGTTCAGGTGAAATGAAGTAGGCTAAATCAAAGAAAACTTATAAAAACCTTTGTAAGATGTATGAAACCAACATGGAGACAAATATTACATTTCTTAGAACTTTATACAAGTGTGTTTAACTAAATTTCACCTATAAAACCTTTTTCACCCATGTCATGTTCTCTTTTCACGTTTTACAACAACTATGACATAAACTACACCACCCATAATGCTTCGGGCCGTCGCCATGTGACGCAGACACACCTCTTACTGTGATTGGCTGCTCACTGCAAGAGTTCGTTCCACTCACTCGGAGGGTTGAAGGTGAAAATTGCTCTTCGGTGTATGCAGTTTTCCATCGCGATAATGACATCCAGTGCACTTTACAGTACACGCACAAACCTGTGCAGACATCTGGTGAGTTTGAACTAAATAAATCGACATCGATAGCCGAACTTTTTCGCGAGACTCACGGCACATGCAGCAGTTTAACTGCAGGCCTGTTTCATTATTTACCTTTTAAAACACTGCTCTTCACTTCATGAACTGTAGGTCGTTGGTCTTTGTTGATATACATGCTATAACCAGTTATTATGTCAGTGGACACCCATTTTATGAATCTGTCTTTGCAGGCACATAAATATTTGAGTAGGACCTACAGCACAAGACCATCTCTAAATGTGAGTAAAATGTTATGCGATTATATCACTTCATGGACCCAGAACTGTTTCTGTCAGGTGTGCATTCAGTGAATATGATCTTCTTTTCTCAATTGTCTCTGGACAGGAAGTTGTCATCGTCAGTGCAGTTAGGACCCCAATGGGGTCTTTTAAAGGAAGCCTTTCCACAGTACCTGCCACCAAACTCGGTTCCATTGCTATTAAAGGAGCCATCGAGAAAGCAGGTAGAGATCTATCTATCTATCTATCTATCTATCTATCATAAAAAATGTTGTATTTTATTAAAAAAACAATTATTTATTATAAATAAATATAATTTAAGTATATTATTACATTTTATTATTGTTACTTAAAAAAAAAAAAAAAAAAGTGTGGGGTCTGAGCAAATAAAAGAATACTTTTATTTATCAAGGATGCATTAAATTGACCATAAAGACATGTATAATGCTATAAAAGATTTTTATTTCAAATAAATTGTTCTTTTGAACATTGTATTCATCAAAGAATCCTGAAAAAAATGTATTCAGTTTTATAAAAATATTAAGCAGCACAGTTGTTTTCAAAATTGATAATGATAATAAATTGATAATGATAATCAATAATGATTTCTGAATGATCATGTGACACAGAAAACTGGAGTAATGATGCTGAAAACTCAGCTTTGAATCACAGGAATAAATTACGTTTTAAATACATTAAAATAGAAAACAGTTATTTGAAATTAACATTTCACAATATTACTGTAAATTTACTGTATTTTTGATCAAATAAATGCAGCCTTGGTTAACAGAAGAGACTTCTTTTGAAAAAATTATTATATGCATATGTAATCATGTAAAATATATATAATAATAAAAAACTGAGTAACAAACTTCTTTAAATCAGAAAGTTGTGCTATTTGCCTGTACAATAAATGCCACTTAGTTCGATATTTTGTTATTTAATGCAGTTATATTCATGAAATAATTGTCATTAAATCTACATTTTTTAGTCTTATTTGTTCTAGCTGTCCGTATGATATATGACCTCATATATTAGGAGGTTTGCATGTCATCTACAGGAATTCCTTTGGAGGAGGTGAAGGAAGTTTACATGGGCAATGTGTTGCAAGCAGGAGAAGGACAAGCACCAACCAGACAAGCTCTTCTGGGTGCAGGTGAATAATTTATAATACATATTTTTTTCTGCAACTTCTCAAAGAGAAGTTTTAGCATTTAGTGTTAGTGTTGGTTCTGCTGAGCATTGTGTGTGATGTTTGTTGTCTTCCTCATGCAGGTCTCCCTCTGTCCACTGAGGCAACTACCATCAATAAAGTGTGTGCCTCTGGGATGAAGTCCATCATGATGGCCGCTCAGAGTCTCATGTGTGGCCATCAGGTAGTGTGGAAGACACGTTACCAGAGATTCAGAAAGTGTTGTGTTTGAGTGAGCCTTTAGCGTGCTAATAATGCGAAATTAGTAAATCTACATGATGTCTCCCAGGACGTGATGGTTGCTGGTGGAATGGAAAGCATGTCTCAGGTTCCGTATGTCATGGCCAGAGAAGCGCCCCCTTATGGTGGAGTGAAGATGGAGGATCTGATTGTTAAGGATGGCTTGACAGACGTCTATAACAAATTCCACATGGTATGTATGTTTATTATGAGCCAGTAAGACCGAATGCATTTTATTTGCACAATAGCGTAGTCTGGTAATAAGTATTGAGTGAACAAAGGAAGTGAATGAAGTTGTGTGGAAACTTTGGACAGCAAATGTACTGTACATATAACACTGGAAAGGCCATGATTGTGTACATCGCCTCCGTGTTTCCCCATTTTAGGGAAACTGTGCTGAAAACACCGCCAAGAACAGCAGCATCACCAGGGAGGAGCAGGACGCATTTGCCATCAACTCCTACAGCCGCAGCAAAGCAGCGTGGGAGTCTGGCATCATGGCCAAGGAAGTGGTTCCTGTGAGCATCCCTCAGAGAGGTTGGTTTCACTACTGTAGCTGTTCAATTCCTTATCATTCCTAAATAATTCGCTAATATGAACTAAAATATGTAGGGGTGTGACCATAAACTTATCTCACAAGACGAGATACATGATATTGGGTTCACGAGAGTGAGACGATATTTTAACGCCATGTTTAAGAAATTCAATGACAAAATATATATGAATGGAAAAAAATAGTCTTTTATTTGACTGAAAGTCAAAAAATGCAAACAATGCTGGTGCATTTTGAAATGTTTTAACTAATCTAGTGCTGTCGCTAACGATTATTTTGGTAATCGAGTAATCAGTCGATTATTTTGATGATTAATCGAGTAATCAGATTTTTTTTGTGGTAATGAAAATAAACCTAAGTGAACAATAGCCTTTAAAATTATTTAAAATACATATATAATAACAATGAGGCAATAATAATTGGTTCATGGTTTTATTGAACAACACTTTTAAAGTACATGATGTAATATATACAATATAACCAACAACTATTGGCCAAACAATATTTAATTCAAATGTCCACTTAATCTTTAATATTTGGCTGCTTCTTTTACGATAGAAATGCAACCACTGTAATTTCTTGAACAAGAGCACCTCAGTTGTGGGTAATAGAGGAAGAGTTCATTCATTTCCTACATTTTGGTACTGAGACTCGAACCCGCGACCTTTGGGTTACAAGTCCGACTCTAACCATTAGGCCACAACTGCTCCTACAAAGGCAAGCGATTTATGTGATAATGAAGAGAAACTCAAGCTTTGAAAATCTGGTGAAGTGGTGCACGTTGTGTTCCCAGATGCACGTTCTTGGAAACTCAAACAAACAGCAAGGTTTTGCCACAAACACTGTCATGCTGGTATCACAAGACAGCTTTTCACCTCGACAAAAAATATTGTCACATTTTAATATTGTGAGATCTCGAGGCATGAGATTTTGTCACACCACTAAAAATACGCTAATACACACACACACACACACTCACACTCACACTCACACTCACTCACTCACTCTCACACGCATATATACACACACAGTACTGTGCAAAAGTCTTATATATATGCACCATAATTGCGATTAAAATATGCTCTCTTGCTGCTCAGGAAAACCAGACATTGTTGTGAAGGAAGATGAAGAATATAGAAAGGTTGACTTCAGCAAAGTCCCCAAACTGAAGGCTGTGTTCCAGAAAGAGAACGGTACTTTCACTTTCACTTCATTAGCCCTTGTGAAAAAGTCTGCATAATTGTACTGATTTGTACTTTGTGTTCTTCAAATCTTAAAAGTATATTTAAAAAACAAACGAACAAAAAAAAACCCTGTACTTTTCATGTAGATTTTTTTTAAAGTGTCCATTGTAATATGTAATATACATTGTAATATTGTCAAACTTAAAAGTTATGCTCTAAAGTACATTTTCAATCATTGTTTTAATAATGCTTTAAAAAAGTACACTTATTTTGATGTTCACTAACATACTAAAGCACATGATTATAATTTTAACTGTAGTATGTTAATTTATATTAGATTTAAAGTTAATATATTTTAAATGTACTAAATTGCAACTTTATCATTACAAATATGTGTAGTTTCAAATATTTTTAGTTAACCATAAATGCTTGTGCATAAATGCCATATTGCAAAGACAATAGAATTATGAAAGTACATATAAAGAAGTAGGCCAAAAAAGCACTATTTAGTTCACTTAATTGCATTCATTATACTATTATTATATTATTATAAGTGTTTGAAAACATTACATACTGTTTGCACTTATGTATATTATTTTGAAGTATATTAGTTCTTAATAAGTACTCTTTTTAAAAGTATGCTTTGAGGATAATAAAGAAGTGTTTTCAGTTCAAAAGGCAAGCAGACCTTTGTTTTTGCAGGCACGGTGACGGCAGCCAACGCTAGTACGCTGAATGATGGAGCGGCTGCTCTTGTGCTCATGACAGCAGATGCAGCAAAGAGGCTCAACGTCACACCGCTTGCAAAGATTGTTGGTGAGGCAATTCACACCTGTTTAAATAATGTTATGGTGAATTCTGTTCATTGTAACCACAAGATTTTTCTAACCACAACATTGTGTTCATGTTTCATGAATGACTCAGTTTCTTTAGCTATTAGCCAATGCTTTATGTCTGATACATCCACCTGAATTCTTTCCTGAACAACTTTACCATGTTAAAGGCACTTTAATAATTTAATGTTATTTAAATGAAGTTAAGCTACCGTCAAACTACTTTTGATGAAGTAGAAAGTGCTAAAAAACGCTAAAAGCAAATGGTTGCTTACTATTTTGGCATATTTTTTAAATATCTGAAAATAGTTTTATTATTATTACTGAAGTGAGGCACTTCAAAAAATGAAAGTGTAAAAAAGTGATTTAAGTTTACTGTAAAACAAATGTACTGTTCTAAACGTTTTTTATTTTATACAAAATATATATTTTACAAAATACAATTTACTCTAAAACTGCTATAAAATGAAAGCCATATGTCTAACCAAGTTGTGTTCCAAATTTAAAGTTTATGAGTTATTTATTTAAATGTAAAGTTTATAAAGTTTATGAGTTTATGAGTTTATGAGTTATTGTTTAGGCGCTATACCAAAAATAGCCACCGGGTGACACCCACATTACATTGAATTTTTTTGAATGTGTTCTCCTGTAACAAATTAATACATTTCTATCACAATATCACTTTTATCACAAAACAGTCGCCAAATATGTAACCTTGAGTTTCAGACCTTTCAGACGATATGTGTTTTGTCAAGATTAGAAACGTTTTGATTATAAAATAGTTAAAATAATTTTTGTAATATGAAACATGACACTGTCCGCTAGGGGGAGGAGCTGGCTGAAAGGGTTTAAAGTACCATTTCCATAGTAATGCAATGTCCAAAATTTAAAATGGTTTTCACAGGATGTATTTTGAGTTTTTAGGCTTTTGAATGATACCTAATTTATGGTGATACTAAAATATGTGTTAGGAAAAAAAGGCGATTAAAAAAAGACTGCCAGCGGGGCGGTGACAGTTAAGTAAATACATGAAATTCTGAATTAAACTAAAGCATATAATATTATGTTATAAATATTACAAAATAGAAGCAATTCAATTTTAAGTGTTCTTTAAATAATTTAATTGTCTCTCAACATCTTTCTTGAAATAAAGAAGGTATTTTCTTTGAAAATGTACATTTACGAATGTAAAATTTTCAAGAAATAGTAATAAAATAATTATAAACTTAATATGATAAGGGTCTATTTTCAAAGAATCACACATTTTTAGTTAATACAAAAGTTTGAGGATAGTTACAAATAATTAAAGCTAATTGAAGGGCAGTAATGTTTCTTTTTAGCATTTTTAATAAGCTACATTACTATTTTTTTTGGGGGGGGGGGGGGGGGGGTGGCTTTTTACTGGGAGAACTACACTGTTTTGAGTGTATATGAGTTTGTTGCATTATCACTAATAGTTAGTTACTCATATGACAAATTTTGTCAGATAATGCATGTTTATTGGCTTTTTCTTCACATCTGGACCACAATTTTATCTTAATTTTCAGCTTTTGCTGATGCTGCTGTCGCCCCCATTGACTTCCCTATCGCTCCAGCCTTTGCCGTCCCTAAGGTGAGTTAAATTTATGTGTTAATTGCTAAGCTGAAGTGTTTTTGAAGTCACTCAGTTTAGTAACATCTATGTTGTGCAGATCCTGAAGGCGGCAGGTTTAAAAAAAGAAGACATTGCCATGTGGGAGATCAATGAAGCCTTCAGTGTCGTGGTGCTGGCCAACATCAAGATGTTAGACATCGACCCCAACAAAGTCAATATCAACGGAGGAGCGGTTTCTCTCGGACATCCAATTGGGTAATACAAGCATCAACCTTCTCATACATCACTGTTCACTGCATTGACATACTGGAATTAGATTTGCGTGATAATTAATGTGCCGGTTTTGTGATTTTCTAGAATGTCAGGGGCGAGAATCGTAGGACACATGGTGCACAATCTGAAATCGGGACAGTACGGACTGGCCGGAATCTGCAATGGAGGAGGCGGCGCTTCCTCCATTCTGATCCAGAAGTATTAGGACTTGAGATTGCACTTAAATTCATTACAGAATTTGTGTAGGATTTGGACTTTTGACCAGATTCTTCATGCATATATCCTTAATGTGAGTGTGCTCTCTTGTTCTCCCTCCAGAAAAGGTCACTGTTGTTTTTTAATTAAAATAAGGAAAAAAAGGTATCAAAGCTCATACAATACAAAGTTTTCAAATGGTAATTTATTCTGTGCACTCACTGCATATATCATTACGTGGTGCCATTCTCAAAATAGTGTTAATAATGTTGTAATGAAAGGGTTTCGAATGTTACAATCTGTTACTGCAATAAAAAAGACTATAGATTGTTTTTGTTGATGCTGAATGTGATGATTAATACTCATAAGACATAATGCAATTCACCGGAATGAACACCAGATAGAGAACCTGCTTTAAGCTCTGCTTGCTGCTGCATGCGTTTCTGCAAATAAGTAACATCGTAAACTATAGAAGTTTACATATGATGACTTCAGTTTCTGAGAACCCCGGAAATGTGAAAGGGTCCATTGAGACAGTTTTGACCTGAAACTAATTTATGTAATTGTAAATTGAACAAACAGTTATTACTTTATGATTGTTGAAAGCAGATAAGCATGAGTGGTAATATGGCCAACGCATAAGTGACGTTTTTGGTTGGGTTTTGACTTAAATGTTCACTTTCCACAATATTTTGGAGCTTCACCCCCTCCCAAAAACCCCATCTAAATTAATAATAATAATTATGATGATAATACAATTAATAACAACTCACATTTCATTTTTATGATATTAATATTGTTTAGTATCTTTCAAGACTAAGTTTAATATAACGTCTGTTTAACTTATATTATTAACCTTACTTTCTTGTTATAAGTTAGTTTTCCTCAAATTAGGGTGATGTAAAAATGAGTACACCCCACAACAAAAACTACTACATCTAGTACTTTGTATGGCCTCCATGATTTTTAATGACAGCACCAAGTCTTCTAGGCATGGAATGAACAAGTTGGTGACATTTTGCAAGTAAAGCTTTGCTGATCTTCTTGTAGCCCTCACCTTTCTGGTGTAAAGAAATTATTTTCTTTCTCAGGTCTTGTGACATTTCTCTTCCATGTGGTGCCATTGCTGACAGCATGAAATGGGAAGGGGTTTTAACAACTTTTATAGTCAGCTGTCTGCTGGACACCTGTGTAATGAATAATTAGACTAATCTGTGGTTGAATTCTTGTTAAATTAGATATTTGTAGTCTAAAATTTAGTTTTGCTCCAGAGACTTTCAGTGGGGTGTACTCATTTTTGCATCACCCTAATTTGAGTAAAACTGAAAATTTTGTTCTCTAAGTTATATTATTAACCTTACTTTCATGTTAGAAGTTAAACAGATGTTATGTAAAACTTAGTCTTGTCAACATTTTGGAAATTGTTTTTGTGTTCATTGAGATATTGTTTAAAATGTTACTTTTCAAAGGGGGTGTACTCATTTACGCTGAGCACTGTGTGTGTGTGTGTGTGTGTGTGTATATATATATATATATACACACACACACACACACACAAAATATACAAAAATTTAAATTACTTGCTTCAACTGGAAATGGAAAATTTAAATGCTGTGCACTGTATACTACACTATATACTGCAGAAATAACAGTGTGGTAGTATGTTGTTCTGAACAGACAGTTTTCAGTCACTTTACCTCAAAGACACCTGTTAACTTGTCCCAGTGATTCTCTGGGATGAAACCAGGATTTCTGTGCAGCAAAATCCTTCACCTTGAGAAAACATATCTGGCTCCACCTTCAGACGCCACACTTGTCACGTCACATAATGTTAGTTTTGCTAAGTACACAGAGCCTCTGTTTATTATTTTAAGTTTCTTCTCTCTGTTTGTCATTGAAAAGTTATTGTGCTTCTATCTAAGCGATAGATGATTGAGTCAAATATTAACAGGATGTTGTGAGAGCACTTGCAACATCATAAGTCAAAGTATCGGCCCAGTGACTCAGTTACTGAATAACAGCAGGGTCGAAATTGGCCCTGTGTGATAGCTGAGCCTGGGAAACCGCACTTACAGTAGCCTACAGTTTATCTTTATAGCTGGTTTTTTAATGTAATGATTTCTCAATATGTGAACCGTCTTTCTAGAAATTGAACAGGAAGAGGAAGTCTGGTTACGTCTTAATCTTTCATCACATAAGCCTTGTAATGGTTTTATAGCTTTCTATTATTCAGGTGATTCTTGAGAAATTTACAAAATGATTTCTTGTACTCCGGATGGTGATTTTATGATGCTTACAGTTAGTTGCCCTAATTAATATTCATTTCGAAATGAGGGGAGGTAACCCCCCAATAACTAAAACTAGCAAGTACCCCAACATTTAAATTCTATTGATAAGTTAAAATTTTAAAACTATAGAGAAAGTCAAACATGATCTAAAACAGCCACATAAACTAGTAATAAGACTGATGAAAAGAGGGCAAAACGTCATCTTGCACCAACATAAATTAGAAAGCTTTTTAAACAACTCATGACCACCCCTACAAGAATTTATCACGTTTTATTGTATTTTTTGTGATACATTTTGTCTAACTTGTAATCTGTTAATTAAATATAGGCTATTTATAGAGTTATAATACAACGGGGTTAATAAAGGCCTTCTGAAGTGAAGCGATTCGTTTGTATTAAAAAAAAATATCCATATTTAACAAGTTATGAAGTAAAATATCTAGCTTCCGCCAGACCGCCTTCTGTATTCTACTTACGAAGAAAGTGTAAAACTCTAGCAGTTCAAAAAGCTTATGGTACGCCCTACGCCTTCCCTATTCAACTTACGGAAAAAGTGTAACTTTCTTCGTAACTTAAATACTGAAGGCGGTCTGGCGGAAGCTTTTTTTTTTTTTTATTAAATTTTCAAATAACGATTTGTCTGGCGGAAGCTAGATATTTACTTAATAACTTGTTAAATATGTTTTTTTTTTGTTTTGTTTTGTTTTTACACAAACGCATCGTTTCGCTTCAGAAGGCCTTTATTAACCTCCCGGAGCCGTGTGGAATATGTTTAAGATGGATGGATGTGGATAGAGACACTTTCTTCAGCTCATACTCGTTTGGTAACGCTTACTGCCATAAAGCTCGGATGCGTCAAGATATTTATTAATATTTCTCCGATTGTGCTCATCAGAAAGAAGAAAGTCATATACACCTAGGATGGCTTGAGGGTGAGTAAAGCTTAGGGTAATTTTCATTTGGAAGTGAACTAATCCTTTAAAGTCCAAACAATCAGTTTCCCGCATGTGTTAAATGTGTTTCTGTTTGATGATGGCTAATATTAGGAAAAACCTGGCCATCGGATATTCCAAGAGATGACAGCCAAAATCATTAAGATCCTGATGAACTGTTAAGGAGTTGGACATAATTTCAATATAAGAAAATTTTAAGTAAAGTTTGTTTGACTTCCCATTCCACTTGGAAGTAGAAAATTCTGTCAAACTGAGAAGGTTCCAGATGCTTTAATAATATAAAATACATTATATGCTATATGTAATCAAGTAGGCTAATCGTTAACTATGCTATACATTTTTAAGAAACATGGAAGTTGAAAAAGTGCACTTGCATTTGCAAGCCTAGAAAACAATGTATTTTTAAAGAAGAAAAACAAAACATAATCTCTTATATTGCTATTAAACCATGTGTTCAAAGCTGTGAACATAACGTGAGTCAGAAGAAAACTCCTTTATGAGGCAGAATGTTCTCCATGTTTATTTTCCTATTTTTGTGTCTCCTCATTTGGTTGGTAAATTTACGTGCAAAGCTGTGTTATCTACACCTGTAGCCTATAGTATTGTAAAGTAAGACATCGGAATGCTCTGAATATGTTTTGTATTTGCATTCACCTTACTGGGGAGTGTTACAGCTAGTTTACCAAGCAAAGGTGTGGCGTTGGCTGCTCATTACACATACAGACAGCAGACGCAGAGTCCGCTGCAGCTCAAACACTATAGGAGAACCTTCTGTCAGGTAAGTTTTAGTATATATAATTGTAATTTATAATATATTATAATATGTATCAGTCAAGTCAGATAGAATCTGTGGAAATCATTTCATACAGATCAGTTTCGGTTTCTAAAACTAATGTTTGTTTTGCTGTATGTTCAGTCAGCAGAACATAGTTTGAGCTTGAAGTTCGAGAGTTTTTTGGATTGAGTTTTACAGTCCAAACAAAGGCTAAAGATGAACGATAAGGATACGGTAATGGCATAATTCATTATTTTTCTCTTTTAATTTCTATCTGAAAATGTTTATCCTCTTCTGCCACATTTGGATCTTTCAGTCACCAATGTCATTCGATTGTTATTGATTTCATGAAGCAGCATTTTTTGTCAGATACTGTCAGTCAACAACTGCGTCAAACACATTTGTAAAGCATTAACTATCCTAACTATCCTGACCAAAGGAGAACCTAATGAATGATTCACAAAGGTCATTTAATCCTTTTTTAAAAAAGGAAAGAAAGTTAGATTTGAATGCATGAAAAACACTGTAAAGATAACATCGAAATGCATTAGCGACACAATGGTTATGGGCCTGATTAAAGTGTTTGGCCATGTAAGTTTCTGTTTTGTCTGTGGCAGCAATGTGCTGTTTAATAAGTCATTTTCATAGAGTAGTGTTTTCTGAATAGACCATAGGGAACTAATTATCGTGAAATTGAAATTAAAATGAAATCAAAATGGACTATCATTTAACTCATTCAGTACTGAGATGGGAAACTTTTTAAATGAATAATGTTAATTGCTAAATATATAGATAGAAGCACAGGTCCTTAATACCTGCGAGGCATTTCTGCCTGTCGCACCTCCGCTTATTTATTATTGTTATATTGTTATTAATAATATTAGTTGTTGTTATTTTGGTATTTTATATTCAGCAATTAACATTGTTAAACAAGTAATGTATTTATTTTTTCTCTGGCGAGAACTACAGTATATAATATTCAATGTCAACATTTTAATATTCAGTGTTCATGTTTTACCAGTGTTGTAAGATAAAAGCAACTAAAGCTCATTTTCCTGTGTCTACTGCATGTAAAATGTTGAACTGACTGAATTATTGAATTACTATTAAGGCATGTTAAATACCTCAGTTAGTCTGTTTAATATCATTAAAGTAAAAAAGTGAGTATTATGACTCAAATATTGAATGTTCATTTAATATGTAATTATTTCCTGGAACAGTTTAAACATTGTTATTGTTAGTCATACTGTAATTAATTAACATGGACACTGTTGTCTAAAATGGTCTTTTCATTATGCACTTCCTCATGCATGTTAAATGTCCTTTTCACAATGAATTACATCACAATATGGAAGCAAAATGGTTTTCGAATGCCTTTTGCTCATGAGAAACTGACAATAATTTCTAATTTCTTTCAGATCTACAACAATCTTTCTCGCGTGAACCATGGTTTCCAACATGAGGAGCAGCGGCCTCCTCCATATGCGCCTTCTGGAATATACCCTGCTTTACCTCAGTACCCTGTTCCCCAAAACCCCCAACACCCGAATCCCTCCCCACCATACCCTTCAGAGAGATACTCACCTGCTCAGAGTCTGCATCAGTATGCTCCTCAAACAGCACCTGTTAATACCTTCAACACAACCGCAACTGGACTCCAACGTGACGCTAGACTAGTTCACAAAGGTATTTAATGCTTTTTAAGGCACCGAATGGCTTTTCTGAGGGAAATGTAACGTTATGCCACATATTGATTACAATAGTGACGTCTTTCCGTGCTTTAAACACTAATTGAATGATTGCATGAGACATGATATCGAATTCAAGTAAGTTTCTTTCAACATACCTTCTGATGTTCATTCATATTTATTTTGTGCTATAACTAGTAGTAAAGATGATGAGATTATAAGTTCACGTGCGCTACACGCTACCGCTTCGCTTCAACTGAGGCATTACCAGGGTGCTACAGCGATCTGTCACATCACATTAAAGAGCGCCAAAACCAGGCTCTGCTCCACACCAAATAATAACCAGATTTTGAGGGAGATCATGCAATTCGGCCACTTGGTATATCAGAAATCCGTTTGTTCATGAAAAATTATCTGAACAAAATTAACCAGTTATTAACTATTTTACAGCTTGTAATAACATTTTACACTTACTAGTAAGAAATAAAAGTTTGTTCCGTTTGTTTTTATTAAGTTATGCAAAGCAAAAACATTTTTTTGGTTTTTGCTCTTTTAACCATTTTAATCCCTGCCACCATCAGATATAAAAGAACATAAGCTAATTATTCATAAATTTATAATGTTAATAGTAGACATGTGAGCTTAATTTTGAAACATTATAGAAAAATGCATCATTGAATTTGTGGCAGAATTTTATAAAATGAGCAGGAAGCTAAACAAAAGCATAAAACAAGTAATTTATGCTTATGGAAATAGTGTAGCAGTGTTACTAATAAATCCTTGCAAAACCTGCCCCTTTTGTTATAAATCTGAAATTACAAAATTAATACAACATTTGTAATCAGGAAAAAATATAAAAAATGTCAAAAAAAAAAAAAAAAAAATGCACCTAGTTAACAGAACACCTCCGGCCCACCAGGAATATCACTTGGTCCAACTTGCATCTCAAAGCTGGAGTCAGGTCTGGCCAAAATGGTATTTATAGTTTGAATTTCGTTATAAAATGACTAAGCTAAGACATTGTTTCTTATCAAAAGTAACAAAGCTTAATGCAATTTATTGGATGGGAGGCGTGCTACAAATAATGCTTATTAAAGTTTTGATCACGCATCAACTGAAAACAGCACAGACTAAAAGATTGATTCATGGGATTTAAGAATCGATAGTGGTTCATCAAAAATGAGAATTGTTTAAAATCGAGAAATCTCTATTTTTAACCCAGCCCTAATATTTAATGAATTTTAAAGGGTGTTTAAGCTATTTAATGGTTTTTGTAAAAAAGTTTTTTTTTGTTTTGTTTTTTTATTTTGTAAAAAAAATATATATAAATTCTGAAATTTGATTCTCCGGCAGCTTCCAGAAGAAAAAAATGGCCATGGATCATTGGCACACTCGCCATGCTGCTGGTCATTGCTGGGATCATAGCTGCGGTGCTTTGGTTTTATGGTAAGAAACTCCCTCATTGGGTTTCATACAATACATCCACTCATTTGTTTCTTGTTCTGATGTTCTCTGTTTGCACCAACAGGTGTGTTTGATTGTTTGCAAGGGCGGCGCTGTAAAGCAGATAACAAATGCATCAGCTATTCGCAGTGGTGTGACGGTGTGCTAGACTGTCCATCAGGAGGAGATGAAGCTCATTGCTGTAAGAATACCTTACGCATATGATCCGTCATGTTGAACCGTGACCGTGATACCATTCAATGATGCCCTCTTTAGTAAACCCAGTATACAGTTATGAATGTGCCTGCTGTGTCTTTACTGTTCTTTCTTTGTTGTTGTTTTTGCAGTTCGTCTGTATGAATCTAATTCCCTTCTTCAGATGTACTCAAATGTGAACCAAAATTGGGAGTATGTGTGTTCAGATAGATGGAATGACAACCTCGGAAAGCAAGCATGTGAGGAGATCGGATATGAGAGGTAATGATAGTGTGATTCATCTCTAAGAGATGAAGAGCAGCATTCATTTTTCTCTAAGAAATGAACACTGTTGCTAAGCAAGGATGCATTAAAATGATTAAAAGTTACAGTAAAGAAACTTGTAATGTTACAAAAGTTTTCTATTTCAAATAAATGCTGTTCATGTGACACTGTTTTAATGAATTGTAGTATGTGCTGTGTGTTTGTTTGTGGTTTATCTCTCAGGAACACCTATGTGGGTTATGAGGAAATTTACTCTAGAGCATCACTGGACTATGTGGTGATGAAGACAGATTCTCTCAGCTCTTCTAATCTTAATATGTCCAGTAGTTTTCTCAGTAAAAGGTGTGTCACAGAGTTCGTTTATACAGAATTTTTATACAGACTGTTAATACCGTCCTTCACGCTGTTTAGGTTTTACATCGTTGGTTACTGTATTACAGTTTACATTTAATTCGTGGTTAATAATGTTTTTTTCTCATAATCAGCTTGTTTTAAAAAATCTTTTTATATTTCTCTTATGATAATTTAGTTCAGACTGTCCATCTAACAAAGCAGTGGCACTCAAATGTATTGGTAAGATAAAAGTTTTGCATCTCTATTATTTTTCTTTTTTTTGGTGAAATAAATATTTAGGGTTTTTTATTATTTTATGTTTGATGGTGTTGTCCTTATTTTGTATGCATGCTATTTAATAAAATATTTAATGCTTTTTAGTAAAAGCTACAAACTACTTTGGTTGGTTAGGTTAGTTTGACTGTGGTTAAATTACTTGCAATGAATAATTCATCCCAATCCTTATTGTTATTGTTAACTATAACTAAAACCTATTCTAAAACTATTAAAAATAGTTTCATATAACTGAAAATAAGCTGAAAAAATATATAAATATTAGTTATAACAATATAAGAAAAAAAATTATGTAAGAAAAACTTAATCTTAAACTTAAAAAAAAAACATAAATTTAGAAATACCTTGGCATCTCACTGAAATTAATAAGTTTAAGTACTAAAATAACTAAAACTGAAATAAAAATAAAGCTAATAAAAAGGAAACCTAAAACAATGACGAAAGCACATAAAATCATTATTATAACTAAAATTAAAATGAAAACTGAAAATACAAAATTAAAAGCTAATTCAAAATATAAATATAATATAAAAGAGTATATAAATCGTATTAAAATAACACTGATGCCATTGTCTTTTACTCACTCTCATGTGAGAATTTTCATTTTTGGGTGAACTATATGAGTATAGTTTGTAGCTAGGAAAATGACATTTTCACATATACTGATGCTGTTTTCTGAATTCTGTTCTAGAATGTGGACAGAGCAGCGAGAGCCGAATCGTGGGTGGAAGCACAGTGACCTCGAAGGGGGTGTGGCCATGGCAGGTCAGCCTGCAAGCTTTCGGAAGGCATTTGTGTGGCGGGTCTATCATTACCCCGTACTGGGTCGTCACTGCAGCTCACTGTGTTCATGAGTAAGTGCTCTCATTTAGTCCATCTCATTTAACAAGCTATTATGAACTCCAATAAATGACAAACTTGTGTAGGATTTCAAATGCAAGGGATTGGACCGTGTATGCTGGATATCTGACTCGTAGTGAGATGCGGTCCGCCACCGGCAATTCTGTAAGCCGAATTGTCATGCACGACTTTGACCCAAGAACCAACGAAAATGACATTGCACTGATGAAGCTAAACCGTCCACTCACGATTACGTGTAAGACTGAATTTTCATGTTTATTTCCCAGCCAATAAGAAAATTTCATTATAATGTAATAATACTGACAAATAAATTAAATATTTAGTAATGTTATATGTGTTATTTTAATATTATTTATGTACTATTATAGTATTTATTACTATTTTGAATTAGGTTTTATGTTTATATGTTTAGTTTTCATTTTAATTTTAGTTTAATTTTAGTAACTATGTTATGTGCTATTGTCATTTTTATTTTACATATTTCCGTTTTGTTCTTTTTCCATTTTAGTACTTTATTGTAAGTTTATTTTATTTCAGTTAGTCACCATGTCAACATTTTCGATTTTCATACTTTTTTAAAGTTTTATGTTTTTTCATCAAAAATTTGTTTTTTATTTTATTTCAGCTTTTAATTTTTTTTTTTTTTAAGTTTTAGTTTTAGTTAACAATGAAGTTGTTTCAAGCTTGCCCTAAAAAAAATTCCTCAAAAGCTGAGTATTACATGAAAGTTTCAGTTTTAAAGACACAGTTCACCCAAAAATTATCATTTACTCACCATCAGGTTGTTCAGGATTTTCTTTCTTCGGTGGAACCCAAAGGGAGATATTGTGCAGAATAGTCAAGCTGCTCTTCCATACAAGATTTTCAGCATATAACGATTATATATCAGTCCGTTCTTTGCACAAATTACTTCTAGTAATAATAAGTTTAGGAATGAGTTGTATGGACCACTTTTACAATGCTTTTTTTGGGCTTAAAGGGGACCTATAATGCCCATATTACAAGATGTAATATAAGTCTCTGGTGTCAACAGAATGCGTCTGTGAAGATTCAGCTCAAAATACCCCACAGATCATTTATTATAGCTTGTCAAACTTGCCCCTATTTGGTTGTGAGCAAAAACACGTCATTTTTGTGTGTGTCCCTTTAAATGCAAATGAGCTGCTGCTCCCGGCCCCCTTTCCAGAAGAGGGCGGAGCTTTAACAGCTCACGCTTTGGTTGCTTAACAACAACAAAGCTGGAGAATCTCACGCAGCCAAAATGACGATCGTCAGTAACGGTGTTCAGCCTTACATTGTTCAAACCGGAGTCGGACACTGATGGAGAGACTCAGGAAGAAGTTACAACTTTTAGAATGAAACTGGACATTTCTGAATGGTTAGTAGATAAATTTATGTAGTTCCTGTGGAGTTGATTCAACTCATCAACTAGCATGTGCCGTCATGTTAATCTTTTGTGCAAATCCAGCATTGAATTGATCCTCATTTGTGAAGCAGTCCGGCGTAAAATAACGGCATGTTTTTTTTTTTTAAGATGGAAGAATACAACTAAGTTACTCTTCCTCTTCTCTAAAGCAGCCCAACATGGCCTCACCCCCTTTGTTGCATGTTCCCGGAGGCAGGGTTTATGTAAATATTGGGGTTTGTGATGTCACTAACCCGGGAAGAAGCTCATTGTAGTTCCTACCAGCCGTTTGTTGTAGTCCTTAAAAAGCGATTTCTGTAGAAAATATCTCCCTTTGCATTGAACTTTGAGCGTCGTAACTTTGCTGATGTTGTTTATGCTCAAACAGCAACATAACACACTAACTAAAGTTAAAAAAGTGAAATCATAATTAAGGACCCCTTTAACAGTGTGAATGACCATTTCTGTTGTGTGGAAAAGAGCAGCTTGAACATTCTGCAAAATATCATCTTTTGTGTTTACAGAAGAAAGGTTCGGATGATGACCATTTCCATTTTGTTTTGTGTGTATCTTGTTTCAGCGAACATCAGGCCAGTGTGTTTGCCCAATAAAGGCATGTACTTCTCTGCTCCGCGGGAATGTTACGTCACCGGATGGGGTGCACTGTATAGTGGAGGTTTGAAACTTTTTTTGAAGAGCAAATCACAACAGGACTGTACTAAAACACACACAGATCCAAATGCATGTGCAGTGAATAATACCGCACAGAAAACAAGTCATTTCAGCTCTCTAAAATCTCAGAAATTGAAAAGTTTGACAAGCAAATTTGATGTTTTCTTAAAGGACCTGCCTCAGAAACCCTACAAGAAGCCAAAATTCAACTAATCGACAGAACGACCTGTAACAGCCGACAGGTGTATGACGGACAAATAACAGACACCATGATCTGTGCTGGCAAGCTGCAGGGTGGCGTGGACTCCTGTCAGGTCAGAAACACACTGTTTAAACACAATTAGATGCTGCTCGATCATTCGAAGAAGTAAATCGGAGTACTGTAAATGTAATATATGTGCTAAAGGCCAAATTCAATAAGTGCTGTTCCACGCAGGGGGACAGTGGGGGTCCTCTGGTCATAAAGGAGAATTCTCTATGGTGGCTGGTTGGGGACACTAGCTGGGGTGATGGATGTGCTTTCAGAAACAAGCCCGGAGTCTACGGAAATGTGACCTACTTCCTTGACTGGATATATGAACAAATGCAGGTAAGAATTCAAATAAAAATCCAAACTGTGTCATGGAAAATGTTTTATTATTGTTATTATTAATGTATTACTTTATAAATATACAATTAATTTATAATATTTATTATTATTATTATTGAAACACCTCTTTGTATTCTTTTTCAGAAATATTAGCTTTTTTTAAAAATATATATATAAAGAAGTTTTGAGAAGAGAAACTGATCCAAACCAATGAAACTGTGACTGTGTCCAGGAGACTTTTTTTGTATTCTATTTTTGCTTTTTGTATTATTTTTACTTTTTTTTTTCATAATGTTTTCACATAAATCCATTTATTTATTTTCACTAGTGCCAATGAAATGAATTGCACTGTATCCTACAATATGCACTTTTCTAAATTTTTTTTATGTATGTTTTATTTAAAGAACACAATTGTACAAATGACTTCATAAAAATCCGTACCTGATGATGCTGTCCTACATCACTGGAAAAATGTCTGTCATCTGGGTTTCTTTGCTATTGCAACAGTTCATATTTACATTCTTACAGTATTTGACAATATAACAGGGTGTGATAGGGCAATATAACCACTCCCATCAGCACTGTGCACCAACAGACTGTATTGCAAATTAAGATTTTTAGGTTAAAATTTATATAAATGTATAAGGGAAAGTATATATCCTAGGTCCTCTGACTGGATACCATTTCTGAATTACAATGAGATCATAAAAGCTGCATGTATAATAATTATAAAAGCAAAATGCTCTTTAAAACATTTTAAATGAAGGATAACACATCACACCGCAGGACGTCAATTTTCCAAAAATGTTTCATGTCTACAACCCATATATAAACTTACTTAAAATACTGTCACTTATTTCATGCTACACAATTGAACTTTATAATATTTTTTATTTATATGTGACATTATTTATTATATTTTACTAAGATTCTTATATATGAACTTTGATATCATTATGTATTCCTCAAAATATATTCATATCAAAAATCATATATAAATTTGTAAAAAAAAAAGTAATCTCTAAGTTCATTTATAGATAAATTTTTAAATGTAAAAATGTCAAATATAAACATTTATATAGTTATATGTATATATATATTATAATATAATATATAATATAATGTAATATACATATATATATATATATTACAAATTTATATATGACTTTGAGTATTATTATTTTTGATCCATTTAATACATATTGTAATATTAAAGTTTATATATAAACTCTTATAAAATATCAAAGTCAAAGTCATTATCAAAGTCCAAATATAAATATAAAAACATAATAAAGTTCAAATGTGTAGCATGAAATATGTGACACATTATTCAAGTTTGTGTAGTTGACAAGAAACATGGATATTACTAAATCTTTGTTTTTTTTTTTGTTTTTTTATATGAACTTGAATATTAATATATTTTGAGGACAATATATATTATACTGTATATTTTATTATATTATTTATTGTCCGTGACTGTAAACGAATGGATTATTTGAATGATTCCAGGTAACTCTGAGAACCTCCTATTAGATATTTTTTATGGCTTTATGAAGCATTAAGGTTCACAATCAGCTGACCAAACCACAGGAGTAAAACTCCTATGACCCATTTTCCTCAGCTTTTCTTCACGCCTAAAAAAATGAATTTACACCAACCCACAGAGCCCTCACGGTTCCTGGCTCTCAGTTAATCACCATTATGAAGTGTTATAGCATATTGAGCAGCGGTATTTAAACCTCTCCTTTGCCATTTTAGCAGGACCTTTAATCACCGCTCATTGAATTTGCGACTCTAATCGGCAGATGCTCAGTGGAGGAGATCAGCGTCTGCTACCTGTTTGTACCAATTAGCAGATGCGTGACACTCGGCTGACGGCTCTTCAGAGGGTTAACAGATGTGGCAATTACGGCCTCATTTGAATGAATGCTCAAGGGGTTCAACATAAGGGCTGTGCAATTACACGGCAGCCTGGGAACCCATTTCATCTTCAGCTTTATTCTCGGGCTCTGTAAGAGGGAAGTGTTGGCAGGGAACCCACGGTGTGTTGACAAACAAACCTGCTTCCTGTGATTTTTTTTTTTTTTTTTTTCACCGGGGAAAATATGCTGAGAGGTCCATAAACCCAAAAATGTCATGCTGATTTAGTCCACTCTGGCCTGACTCGGGCTGCACGAGAGCTTGGTTACAAGAATGAATGAATGAATGAGATTTTAAAGGATATATTATTGCCAAGGAAATGATTTTATTCAGATAGGAAATGGATTTATTCAGCTTAGGTTCTCATTCATTCTTATCAATCATTCTTATTATTATACAAGTCAGAGGGAAAAAAGACATTTTGTTTTTGTGTAAAAGAGGTTTTGAAAACAGAAACTAATCAAAACCACTGACACTGATTTTGACGGGGATTTTAAAACTATTTTTAAATGATTTATTTTATTTTATTGTCTTCCGGAGCACAAGTGAATAAATTGTACATAGTGAATAAATACATTAGATTAAAATAAATAAATTAATGAATAAATATTTCATTCATTTTGTTTAAAAATGTGTAAAAGAGGTTTTGAGAACAGTAACTAATCCAAACCACTGACACTGATTTTGACAGTGTCAAATGGATTTTATTTTATTTTATTTTATTTTATTTATCTTCTGGAACATTAATAAGTAAATAAATTATACACAGTGAATAAATAAATTAGATTAAAATAAATAAAAGTATAATGTGATTAAAAAGTATTACTTAGTCTACTAAATAGATTAAATTAATCAGTTTTATTATTTATTTTAATTTAATGTAAATAAAAATTTGATTAAAATTAAATAAAACAAATAAATAATATGTTTAATAGTACATTACTATAGTGAGTAGAAAAAATATAATAATGTAATATAGAAACTAATTTTAGATTTATAATATTAATTTTCTAGTGTATGAATTGGGTGTTTATAAAAGAAAGATGCCTTTTAAACTTTAACATCCAGGTTCTTAAAGGATAAAAATGGAACGGAAATGTTTTTCTCTTCTGTGGGAATTCTGGGAAACAACCTTAAGATAAGTACCAACTGATTACTTCTATACAATAAAAGTGAATAACGGGCTATAAGGACCATAAATGTATAAAAATGGTCAAACAGCAGATAGAAGCTACCAGAGAACCAATATGATTGACTGATGTGAAGCCTAAAGTAATATCACGGCATGTTCAAATGTGTGCGAATGAAATTTGATAGCTAATTTTCAATCATATTATGTCTTCACAAGACTTGAAGTTTTGTTGCACTTTGTTTTAAGGTGCTTTTGTGTCGCAGTCAAAGCTGGCATCCCCAGTACCCATTCACTTCCACTGTATGGAAAAGAGCAGCCATGATATTCTGCCTAACATCTACTTTTGTGTTAAAGGGAAGATAGATAGCATTAAAGGGACCTTGCGTGAATAAATAATGACAGAATTTTCATTTTTAGTGAACTATCGCTTTAAGGAGTCACCCAGGTGTGAGCAGGGCACAGATTCTCCAGAAAGGACAGATGCTGAGGTCTACTGTTCGCTCTCACATGAGGTTTAGTGTCCGTAGATCAAGCAGAGTGTGTCATTTAGTCTGAGGGCCTGATCAAATACACTTGCCTCTGCAGCCAATGAGGGGGGAGAGCTTGTTACTGGGCAGTTATGGGTTTAGTCTCTCTCTCTCTCTCTCTCTCTCTCTCTCTCTCTCTCTTTCTCTCTCTCCTCTTGAGGTCGATGTCATACATCAGCGTTCATAGATTCCCTGTGCTGCTGTGTGCGATTCTCCTGAACATCAGCAGTCTGTGCTGCTTTTAAGATCAGCTAATAGCATCAACTATCAGCTCACCTCAGCAACACGAGCAATATTAGGCTTATTAGAGGAACACTACCTGCTGACTTCAAATTATTTCTGTATATAGGGAATGTCAAAGGATATATTCATATGTTTTATTGCTTACTAGTCTTTTCTTTTTTACTCTGCACCAGCGTCTTTGCCTTAACGTTTGTTGAATCCTAAACAGGCTATTTATGTTTTGAAAACGCCTTTAGGCCAGCTAAAATCAAATATTTTAGACTGCTATAGACTTCTTTTTTTTTTATCTAAAATTAAGCTGCTTTTAATTTAAAACTGGTGAGATTTACATACTGATAATTTTTTTATGCTAAAACGGAATAATAAAAGCGAAAAGTCTCATGCGCCAGTGTATTTATGTAGTTCTCCTGACAAACAGAAGGGGGCGTCACTGTCAGGATAAATAAACCACTGACAATAAACATACCACCTCAGAAAGTAGTTGTGGGGGTTCCCTTCGTTCTCTCTCACGTCATCTTAAAAAATTGAAAAATTTGAAAGCTTCACAAGATTTAATATGATAAATCAAGCTAATTAAGAAATCTTTAGTACTTATAACAAAGAGTTTTCGACAAAATTAGCTACTAGCTATAGAATGGTAGCTAATATTGCTACCATTCATAACCCATGTACCAGTTCTTGTAATCTTAGTAATTATATACCATTTCTGACAAGAGTTTTGATTAAATGAACCTTCAGGAAAGATTTTCTGTACCTTTTGAATACATGTAAGTACAAATTTTTGTATATTTAGGTTTCAAACTTGTTTTCCAGGATTTTGAGTACTATATATTTGTGATGAATAAATGTATCGGTGTATAATATTATGTAAATTGATGAAACGACACTCTCAGAAAAAATGTGTAAAAATGGTACCTTCAGGAGTACAACAGCTTGTCACTGGGGCAGTACCCTTAAAAGGACATCTTTGTACCTTATTTCCTAAAAGGTTCATAGTAGTACCTTAATTGCTACTCTAAGGTACAATTACGCACATTTTAAGGGTAAAAAAAAAGGTACAAAGATGTCCTTTCAAGGGTACTGCCCCAGTGACAAGCTGTTGTCCCCCTAAAGGTACAATATTTACACATTTTTTCTCAGAGTGTTGAAACCTAATATAAATAGCAATGATTGCATTTTACTTATCCTGTATGCAGTATAAATAGAAGTGTATGTTTTGGATAATCCATTTATGTGAGTCTAAAGACAGAGTATTCTTTGCAATTCTCTTCAGCTTGTTCTGTGTTGGTCAGTCTTTCTGTTGACAGTTTTGTATTTAGGTCACACAGGAGCCCTCGGGCAGCAGTAAAGCATGTCCTCTACAGGAGTGATTGACACCTTCTCTGATGGCGAATGAAGTCTCCAGCTTCTCTGGGCTCCAGCCACAATAATAAACCAGCGCTGCACACTGACGGTTGGTCCTCGTCTCATATTTTTAATTTAATGTTTTATGTGATGCATTGTAATTGAGGCAAATAAATTGAGACAGTTGTAGAATAACACAATTAGTGTTTAATTTTTTTTCTCTAGGATGCAATCATCTTTTATTTCCCATTAATGGGAAACACCTCATTTTATGGCCTACTGAACCGAACAGCATGGATTGTGAATTAAATTGAGGTAAATAAATAAAAACAAGAATATCTTGCATCGCATATTTACACTGCTACAGCCTGGCATGTGTAACAGCCACGTAAACGACCTTTAAATCTAAATTAGAGCTGACTTCACCAGAATTCTTCATCATATGCCTTTCAACTTACACCATTCTTATCAACTATAATCCCAAAATAGATTTAACAGGGCTCCATTAAACCCATAATACCTGTCTTAGAAGTTTGGGATCTGTTAGAATTATCATGCACTATATTCAGCTACAAATACCTGAAAGCCTTTTAGGACTATAGAACAATAGACTTTCTGTTGCAAAATGTATTTTCCTGTCTAGAGAGACTAGCTTGGATTTGAATGGCCTTTTAATGTTGATCTGAAGTCCGTCTGTGTTGCTTTAAGATGAAAGGGAAGAAGAATTTGGTTTCGGATCAGAGTAAAAGCTGTGGCGTTGCATGTCAATCTCACTATCCCAGTGTTTCTGTGAGAAAGAAAAATCGTACAAGAGCTTTTCAAGCTCTCATTGTGTCTCTTAGACAGCAATGAGATTAAATGGAGAGAGTGTGAGACTTTTGTCTTCTACTTCTCAACTGTTCCCCAACTTCCTCCTGAGAAATAGATAATATATATATATAAGGAAGGAAGCATTATATATATATATAATGCTTCCTTCCTTCCATCTATATAATATATAATTTCCTAAAGTGTCTGTCCTCTAGAGTTATGAAAATGTCAAGAAAATGTCTCACACTGTGCACAAATTGAATTCAGACACATTTTGAAGAACAAATTAGTTTTACAACTGCTTCGCATCATTTGTCTCATTTATTTTACTGATCAAAAGGTGTCTTTGATTTTTATTTGATATTATATTATTTATTAATATTAAAATAATAATACATCAGAAATTGTCATATAAATTCACAAACCCTTTCAAGGACAAATTAGTTTGTCTTTTGTCTTATTTATTTTATTTCATTTTACTGATCTAGAGGTGTCTTTTATCTTTATTTTATATATTACTTATTTAAATAATAATAATAATAAATCAGAAATTCATAATAATATGAATTCAAACACTTTCAAAAACAATTAGTTGTGCAAGTGCTTCGCATTATTTGTCTCATTTATTTTATTTTTTATGATTATATTTTACTTTTCTTAATTTGTATATATTATATTATATTATATTATATTTTATTCTATTATATTATATTATTTAATAATAATAACAAATCCGAAATTGCAATATGAATTTAAAAACATTCAATAACAAATTAGTTGTGCAACTGCTTCGCATTATTTGTCTCATTTATTTTATTACATTTTATTTTTCTTAATTTGTATGTTTTATATTATATTATATTATTTATTAATAATAATAATAATAATAAAAATAATAAATCCGAAATTGCAATATAAATTCAAACACTTTCAACAACTGCTTTGCATCTTTTGTCTCATTTATTTTATTTTACTGATCTAGAGGAGTTTTTTTTTTTTTTTTGCTTATAATTATGTCAGAGACACAAACTCTTCAAATTTCTCAATATATTTTTTTTCTAATCGAGTTAAAATTGGAGCATGTATGCAATCAAACTGAAAAATCACTAATTGTGCAGCATATTATGATGTTCATGAGGATAATTGGAGCATTATTTCTTCTGCTCAAGTTCACAGCTGAGACCGTCTATACTCAGCAGCACATGTAGCATCTGCACATAGCAAACCTAGCCCTGTACATTCATCTGTCTGTCATGTTGACAGGTCTTCAGCGGCAGCAATGTTAACGTCCCGTGGCTGTTCTCCAGTGATGAGTCCAGATGGAGGCTATGTTGGTACCTGCCCTCCCATTTCCATTGCCAGCTCACTCCCTCCAGCCCCCCGTACACCTCCTCACCATCTGTGCCAACCTGCCGTCTCTCCGTCAGACAGTTGCAGGTTCCGCCGTGCGTGGCAGGCCTACAGCTGTGCAGACAGCCAGCCCAACATCTGTGTGTCCTATGGGAAAGACGGGGGAATGTCCCGCTGATCTACTCAGCTGCTGCTGGCCTTAAACACAGCCATGGCCCGGCAGTTCTGCAGACAAGACGGGTTTTGCTATGTAAGTCTAAAACAGAAAGGCACTCCATTCAGTATTTCTTACTGAACTTTTCCCAACCTTGCAAAATTCTATTGCTTATATTATTATTATATTATTACATTTTAAAACTGTTTTCAATTTTAATATATTTAAAAATGAGTTATTCCTGTGATGCAAAGTTGAATTTTCAGCATCATTACTCCAGTCTTCAGTGTCACATGATCCTTCAGAAATTATTCTAATATGCTGATTTAGTGCTCAAGAAACATTTATTATTATCAATGTTGAAAATTATTGTGCTGCTTAATATTTGTGGAAACCGTGATACTTTTTTTCCAGGATTCTCTGATGAATCTATGATTTATCTATCATGTCCGTCCGTCCGTGTATTGTTATAATGTAGGTACAATATGTAAATGTTTACTCATTCTCCATGTTAAAGGTAGGGTAGGCAATTTCGGAGAGGCTAGCAATAGCAAGCTAGCTTTGAAAGCATTAGAGCCCACCCTCTCTTCTGAGCGCTCTCCAAAGCCATGCCTCCAAACCACATGAACGCACACAGCAGAGTCTGCAAAGCGGCACGAGATGAGAGACGGCGTTAAATTACCTCATGTCTCAAAGCACATAACATAATAATAATAATGAACGTAAAACAAATTACAGAGCTCTTACTTATATCACCTGACTGCTGCAGATTAATTTCAGCATTGATAGTGTTGACATAGAAATGCAAAAATCCAAGTCTGAGAACTGAACAGCTCTGAGTAAAACGTCACAAGTTGCCATCGTAATTACGGTTACGATATGGCATGAACGCAGCATAAGCTCATTGTTTTGGTTCAGGAGTAAAAAGTGTAACTGTAAAAGGTGGCTGCTGTTTGTTTGTGGCGCTCGGTGACTGTCTGTCTACAACTAAGGAACACGCTGATGACATGATGTTTGCGTGAGCAGGTGCGTGGAGGTATGGAAATACATATGTTGACAGGCAGGTAGGACATCGTATTGTTGCATTTGGACCGATACACAATGACTGGACGAACATTTTTTGGTCCTGAGACTTCCACAGAAGATATATGTACTATTATACCACTTCTATTATTGATTGCCATCACAATGTGAATTTCAAGAATTTCAAAAAGTATAACAAAATATGTTCATAAAAAACCTACCCTACCTTTAACTGGACAGAGAAATTCACTTTTATTCATCAGCAAAAGTCTGCCAGATGACACATTTGTGACAGCTCCAGGGATTTTGTGAAAACTACAGATTATGCTTATGCATTTTTGTATCCTCACCCACGGACTGTCGGATCGACAGAGGGTTATTAACAGACCAGTTATTGTAAGGGTTTATCACTGAAAATAGTATCGTACTTTGTCTACTCTTTAAACAGCACAGTGGTAAAAATTGAACACTATGGCAACAGCTTTCTTACCTGTACTCGACGGCGTTTTGCTTCGGGAGTTGGGTGGAACTGATGCAACGGCAGTTTTTTTCAGTTTTACTCCTCCGTTTGGCATAAAACACTGTGTTCATGGTCATCCAGTTTGAAATGTTGACTACAAACACAGAGGTTTTTCAGATTTTCCCTCACGGTGTTCTCTTCGTATTATACGAAGATATACGATTATAAGATATACGATTGTTTGCAGCCTTTAGCCAACACTATGGCTGTTGCCTACAATGCGCTGGATCCTTCACTGGAAACCGAAAGTTACTCACTCCCACTAAATGTTTGAATTCTTGCACCCCGGAACAATACAAGTCGACACAATTATGACAAAGTTTGCTAAGAAGTTTTTCCTACTAAAGCAAGGCGCTATTTGACTCTGGTGGGAGACTGATGGGAGTGGCCTTGGACGGTAAAATGCCCAGTGCATTATGGGTGTTGAAGTTTTCCTACCCATTTGGCAAAAGGGAAGACAACAGCCTTTTTTCTCTGTTTTCTCTAGTCAGGTAGCACTGATTAAAAAAAAAAAATTGCCTGTAGACAGCCAAGTTTTATTAAAAGCCCATTTTGCCAGCGGTGAAGTACCCCTATAATATAATATGAGCAGAAATTGTGTATATTATGCTTGTGTTCAAATTAGAGGTAAAGAAATGCAACAATAATATTCCGTAATAAATATGTATATAAAAATATAATCAGTCAATAATGATGTGCACACAGTGATTCTGCCTCTGGTGATACACAGCTGGAGAAAATGAAACAAAATAGAGAAATAAATAAATAAAAGATCTTCATACATTTTTATGACCACACATATAAGGTCAGCCATGTGCTTTCGTTACTAAGCAACACAGCAAGCCTATGTGAGGGTTTTGTCAGAAGTTGACTCAGATGTGTTGTACGGCTGTGAGAGTAACAATCAGGCTTTGATTACTGTGCAGCATCAAGCCCGACAGCAGCTGCCTATGAGCTTAGTCCTGTGTATGAATCTGTCTCCTCCTCAAAAATTCAGTAGAAGCTCACAAATTATTAAGGAATAGTGGACATCTCAACAGAATTTTTTTGATAATTTTTTCTGAACCAATCAAATAAATGTAACTTCCACCATATTATTTTTTGTGTTTAATAGTGTTCTCTGGCAGAAATTTTGGTAACACTTTATTTTACAGTGTCCTTATTATATGTACTTAATGTAGTAATAACAGTAAAATATGCATAATTACATTCAACTAACTCTAAACCAAACACTAATTATGTACATGTTGTTAATTAATATTACTTAAATGTATAGTTACACTAACAAGGACACCTTACAATAAAGTGTCCAGAATTTCTTTGCTTTGCTAAGACTAATTTCATAGCATTTAATGTATATTAAATAAAACATTTACTAGTTTTTCATACGTTTTGCATGAGACAGATGCTAGATAGAATGTGATATCATTATATCTTATATTATCTCAAATAAATATTGAAATGATTTGCACTCCTTGTTAAGATTAAAATAGTAGAAAATTAATATTTATATGATCAATTTCCAATTTTTTTTTTCTTCTTTAATTCTGTCATTTATTACTCACCCTCATGTCGTTCCACATCCGTATCAGGGCTCAACGCTAAGGATTTTTTCTACTGGCCCAGTCGGGCCAGTGGTTCAAATTTTTACTTGCCCTGCCAAAATTTTCACTGGCCCCACAATAAAAAAATACTAAAGTAAAAGAAAAGAAAATGGGCCTATAAAATAAGCCTAGTTATTGTTTTCGTTATTTTTGATACATGTAACTTTAATAAGTTATGACACCAAAAGCTATAGATTAACTCACGTAAATTTTAAATATTGTTAGACAAGTAAACAGTAAGTAATAGGAACAAATAATCAAATTACAAGTAATAGCACAAATAAATAGGCCTACAACAGAATAAACATAAATGAAATAAACAGTGCTTTTCAGGTTTTTATGTAGGCTTAAACAGGAGATTTTCAGGTAGCCTATAGAAATTGTAATCTAATGTATAACTATAGATTAAAGTTTATTAAAGTTAACTATTTATAAAATGAAAAGATACTTTAAGTGTGAAATTAAACCCGCCAGGAGGTGGCAGCAAGTCACTGTTAATGAGTGAGTCATTGAGATTCAACCGATTCATTCAAATGGCTGATTCATTCAGGAAGTGTTGCTCAGAGACACCAAACAATTCTGTGGACTTGCTTTGGAACTATTTTCGTTGGTGAAATAGAGCGAACCAGGCGATTTGGTGTCTAAAATGTAAGTTACTTAATATAAACTGCTTGTTTATTAAACTGTACGTTGTATAAAATCAATATCACATTTGTAATCATGCTTATATTTGAATAAAAATGGCGCTCTTCATGTAAGATTGGTTAACTATATTAAATTATATAAATATAAAAGACATACAGGGGGATTTTTGCCCCTTATCTTGAATTCTGGGGGTATTATAAATGCATTTTAATAGACTAAATCACGCAGTGAAATCCTACACTCTAAATATGCACGCGCACTAGTCTAACCTACTAGACTACATCACGTATTGTATGGATGCACTCAATGGGTGTGTTATTGTTTGGTTTTTTGTAAAGTGAGGGACATACTCAATAATGTCAGGTCGTTAAATCAACAATTACGATATCATAGACGATATTTAACGCACACCCTACAGCACCGGCCCGATCGGCAAGTGACAGTTCCGTCTACTGTCTCGAGCGTCGTTCACACTGGCCCCGGGCCATCGGGCAGTCCTTATTGTCGAGCCCTGCGTATGACCTTTGTTCATCTTCGGAACACAAATTAAGATCTTTTTGATGAAGTCTGAGAGGTTTCTGTCCCTCCATAGAGATCCAACGCAACTACCACTTTCAAGGTCCAGAAAGGTAGGAATGACATCATTAAAGTACTCCATGTGACTCCAGTGGCTTAAACTCAATTTTATGAAGTGATGTGAGTGCTTTGTTTGTGCAAAAAAACAAAACAAACATAATTTACCACTTTATTTACAAAATAATATCATCCAAGGCGCAACGTCAGCTCTCGCGTGAACATAAAATGCATGTGTCGTGATGCTCTCGTGAACACTTGCGCATGTGCGTTGAGTTGAGGCGCGAGTCTGAACACAAAACACATGCATCGTGATGCTCTCGTGAATCAGTATTTTTGTAAGTAAAGTGGTAAATTATGTTCTTTTTGCACAAACAAAGCACTCGCGTCACATCATAAAATGAGGTTAAACCACTGGAGTCACATGGAGTACTTTAATGATGTCATTCCTACCTTTCTGGACCTTGAAAGTGGTAGTTGCGTTGGATCTCTATGGAGGGACGGAAAACTCTCAGACTTCATCAAAAAGATCTTAATTTGTGTTCCGAAGATGAACGAAGGTCTTACGGAAGTAGAAAAACATGAGGGTGAGTAATTAATGACAGAATTTTCATTTTTAGGTGAACTAACCCTTATCTGAATAGCAAAAATAAATGATGCAGGCATGGTTTGTTGAAATCTGTTTAATAAAAATTTAAAAAATCAATCAAATAAAATAAAAAAACCTGTTAAATAAAATTTTTAAAAAATCAATAAAATAAAATAAAAAAATCTGTTAAATAAGAATCAACCCCTGCAACATAATAGTGCACTTATATATTCGCAACTTCACATTTATATTTCAATGTTTCTATTTGCTTTATGTTCTGCGTTTGAAACAGCACTGGAAACGTGAAGCCTATGTCACAAAATGAAATTGTTACTGCAATGACGTATCAAAGGTCCTATTATGATGCTTTTTAATGCCTCTTTCATTCAATGGCTCCTTTCATTCTCTCTCTCTCCTACAGCCCTGTTTTATTGCATTGCGACTGAAGAGTCCTGCTGGGCGTGGATCAGTGTGGAGAGCCAATCGCAGGCTGGCAGGCGGGTGGCGGTCAGTGGCCAATGAGGCAGGGTGGGGTTACTGTGTCATAATCAGAATAAAGGAAAGGGTCAGCAGTTCTTTATTCATACACAGAAAACACTCAAAATAATCATAAAAATAATTATAAACAGGCAAAACGACAGACCTTAGTAGGTTTTTTTCACTTTTTCCTTTGAACAGAGATCAAAGAAGATGCATTTTACAGATGAAAGTGGTTTTATTCAGTGCTGCACTGGTGCTGCTTGAGAGGATGAGATCTGGATGAAGACGCTGCTGCATTGAGCCTTTAGACTTTGAGCATTCAATATGTGTGATCAATACATGGATTCCCAACAGCAGGTCATTAAGACTGTTCAGCCCAATCAAGCGCTTATTCTCCTGTGTGGGAGAGATTCGCCGTTTCATTTAGCTTTCAGTGATTCATGGGAGTTACCTTATTAGGCAGGACCTCTCCTGTAAAATGAGCTCATTCACATGAGCACCCGGCTGCTTGTATTAATGAAGTCAAACACACGTCACATCTAAAGCATTTTAGACCAGAAAGTGAAAAAGAAATCATTTTGTATGTTACATATTCTTAGTTTGATCATATTCTCAGATAATATTGGTTAATATGCTCTTAAAATTAAAGGTTCCAAAAGGGGGTTTTTACAGCAATACCATAGAAAAGAACCATTTTCGGTTTCCCAAAGAACCTTTCAGTGAACAGTTCTCAAAAAATCATTTTTTCTTACATTTTAATAATCTAAAGCACCTTTCTCCACTTTAAAGTACCTTTTGCGGAATGGAAAGGTTCCATGGATGTCAAATGTTCTTCATGGAACCATCAGTTCCAATAAAAAACCTTTATATTTAAGTGTACCAGCACATAACATACAAAAGTACAGACTGTAGCCACCATTTACAGTCATCTGAGCATGATTTCACCATTTCTTTGTTCAAAAGACATGTAATCTCAATAAAATTCAATGTATGTGACACTGAAATATTCCCTAAAAAGTGTAACTTAGAATCATGAAATTTTCCTGGAGTATTTTCTACTTTTTATTTAATTTAATTAATTAATTTATTTATTTATTTTGATTTATGTAGAACTATAGAATATTATTGATAATATATAGTAAAGTATTCCAACTCATTGGAAAAAAAGTGTAACTGAGAATCCTGATTTAATAATTTTGTTAAATTTAATTTATATAAAACTTTAGAATGTTATTGATAATATATAGTAAAATATAGACTATTACTGCATGATTTCTGCAATTTCTGGAAATATTAAAACATTTAGAGATCCATATTGACTAAAATGTATTGCATTTAATTATAATTTAGAATATGTCAGTATGTTTTTAAGAGGAAGAATATCTGACAATTAGATTAAATAATATTATGTTTCCTAAAAAGTATCTATATGTGTAGTATCTGTTTAGCAAAATTGCATTTCTTATAGATTTTCAAATGTTTTTATATATAGACAAATGTTTTTCTTTTTCAGTTTTCCAACTATATGGTTTTTTTTTTTCTACTTTGGTGGTTGGATTAGATTCTAACTCCTTTGTTCTTTCTTTCTCTATTGTCACAGATAACATTCATTGTACATGCAGAGGAACATCCGGACATCCGGTAAGATTCTGTCATTTATTGTAAGCCACATTCTAGATGAAATAAAGCAGCATGTGAGAAGAGTCCGGGGAGAGCTGCAGGCATGTGTGCTTTTGTAAGGGATTCTCCGGCCCAACAGCTGAAACAGCTGCAAGAGCGGCAGCTCTGGTGCTGATGCTCTGGCACAGAAATGCTTGTTAGGGCAGAATATAGCCAGAGCTCCAGGGACCATCCAGACACAGTGACTATTCATAACTGTAATGGGTATCAACCACGTCGACAAAAAAAAAAAAAAAAAAAGCAAGAGACGTGTAAGAAAACAAGAGATGTGCTGAAAATACAAATTTATGGGAAACACTTATTGTATCAAAACTAAAAAAAATCCTGACCAAAAGCATCATTCTAAACCATTGCATACAAATAATATCACGTCAAGAGGTTTATCATTGTTGCTGTACTACAGAACAAGTGCAAAATAGGAACTAAGGTACTTAAGAGCACGTTTTAATGCATAAAACAGTTTATGAAACAAAACACATGCAAATATTGTACCAAACCCCTGAGGATCCTGAAATGTTTCCTGAAATATTTTCTACTTTATTCTATATATTTTTTTATTCTAGATTTTATTTTATTTAAATGTAAATCATATAGAACTATAGAATGTATAGCAAATATATATATATATTGTTTTCTTTCATATATTCTTTTCTTTCTGTGATTTCTGATAGCCAGAAAATAGTTTTTATTTTATTTTATTTTAAATGCATAAAACAGTTTACGAAACTAAAACACATGCAAACATCATCCCACATCCCTCCTGACCACTGCCTGTCCTGCTCATAATTAGCTGTTCTGTTTTAATCCGTTCCCTGAGGTTCTCTCCCATCCTCTAGGCTGGAGTCACTCCGAGAGAGCAAACCGCAGGAGACGTGTCCATGGGCAACGCCTATCCATGGACACAACATCCTCGGCGTGCCTGGTGCACATGACTCGCCCCCTGAGAAAGAACAGCGAGAGCCGCCCTGATATCTGCTCTGTGATAGCAGCCAACACGACTCCCCTCGGCTAAACCCGCCGTACGAACTGCGGCTGTCTCGCGTGGGCTGTGCAAACCGAGCGCCAACATTGTTATTGGCTACAAAAGCAAACGAAACCATAGCTTTTTCTCTGTTTCGCATCTTGTGACAAAAGCCTGCCTTGGTCAGAGCGGATGCTCTGTGAATCAATGGCTGCTTTAGACAAGCTTACACTGCACAACATGCATGTGGAAACTCAGTTATGCTGCAGTGAAGCGGCTTATGCATGGAGAGAATCAGAATGAATGTGTTGCCATTTAAAGTAGAGCACAAGTCTAGTCATTTATGTATAAAATAAATAGATAAATGATATTGACGTGTCTTAAGAAATAAGACAAGATAAAATGGCACCTAAAGGGAATCCTGAGGAAAAAAGAAAATCTCTAATTCAGTAAATGGTGCAGAGGTTGTGCTGGGCGGTGGGTGGGGGGATAGGAAGATCCGAGGGGAATGTAATGACTTGTGCAGCTCACGTGAAGACAGCAGGCAGCCGTGGAAAAAAACACTACCGGATACTGTGAACGGGAACAATACGGGCACTTTAAAAATCACAGGTCTATTTGAGAAGAGATTGGACCGTCTCAGATTCTTGGCTTTATTTGCCACCGGAATTTGTATTTCATGCCGCCTGTTAAGTTAATCATACCAGCACACTTTCTAGTAAGTTGCGTCTGTCGAGGGGATTTCTGTAAATGTATCAGGATAAACGAGCGTGCAGAGCTCGGGAAAAGCAGACTGGAGCTTTGGGTTAGTCGTGTCGCGGTGGCTGAGTCTAATGATGTGCTGTGGTTTTGGCAGTGACGAGTGACAGCTCCTGTATTCTGCAGCATGCAAAGATCTGTGCTGAATCTGAAAAGCACAGGCAGAGCCTGTACAGACAAGAAAAGGAGCAAATTGTCTACAAATCACACTGCTGATAGAAGATCACTAGTTAAAGAAATATAGAAATGCTATTGTAATATTATTATAATTCTACAACAATCAACAATGGTTGATTATGGTTTAGTGGACATTATACAAAATTAATTTTACCATTCAGAATGAAGTATTTCAGAAAGCAGTTTCATAAATAATAAATAAATAAAATAAAAATACATGTATATATTATATAAAAATATTTAACAATTAAATATGTGTGTGTGTGTGAATTTAAAAATCATTTATCATGTTTGTGTGTGTGTATAAATACATCTATGAGCCAAAACATTATGACCACCTGCCTAATATGCGTTGGTCCTCCACGTGCTGCCAAAACAGCAATGACCCGCCAAGGAATGGACTCTACAAGACCCCTAAAGGTGTCCTGTGTTATCTGGCAACAAGACGTTAGTGCAGATCCTTCAAGTCCTGTAGGTTGCGAGGTGGAGCCACCATGGATCGAACTTGTTGGTCTAACGCATCCCACAGATGCTCAATTGGATTGACATCTGGGGAATTTTTGAGGCCAGGGCAACATCTTGAACTCAAAACCATTCCTGAATGTGTGCAGTGTGGCATGGTGCATTATCCTGCTGAATGAGGCCAGTTGCACCAGGGAACACCTTTGTCATTAAGGGGTGTACCTGATCTGCAGCAGTGATTAGGTAGGTGTCAAATTTACATCCACATGAATGGCCGGACCCAGAGTTTTCCAGCAGAACATTGCCCCACAGTGCATCCTGGTGCCATCATTTCCCCAAATGGCACACACATACACGGGAGACATCGGACCAGTCGACCTACTTCCACTGCTCCAAGGTCCAGTTCCGACACTCACGTACCCACTGTAGGCGCTTTCGGTGGTGGACGGGTCATCGTAGGCACTCTGAGTGGTCTGTAGCTACACAGCCCCATACACAGCAGAGTGCGATGCACTGTGTGTTGTGACACATTCCTCCCATAACCATCATTAAAATTTTGTGCCACAGTAGACCTTTTGTTGGCTCAGACCAGATAGGATAACCTTCATTGCCCTCATGCATTGATGAGCCTTGGGCGTCCAACAGACTGTCGCCGGTTTGCGGTTTGTCCCTACTCGGAACACTGTTGGTAAATTCTCACCACTGCTGACCGGGATCAACTCACAAGCCTTGCTGTTTCAGAGATGCTATGACCCAGTCGCTTTGCCATAACAATTTGACCCTTGTCAAAGTCACTCTTTGTTCCCGCCCATTTCTCCTGCATCCAACATGTTGATTATGAGAACTGATTGCTTACCAACTAATCTACCCAGACCTTAATATGTGGCCTTGTTAGGAGATGATCAAAGATATTCGCTCCACCTTTGACTGGTCATAACATTTTGGCTCATCAGTGTGTATAATTTATATATATCAGGGGATATATATCAGTGCCTCCTCAAAAAAAAAAAAAAAAAAAAAAAAAAAATGCAAATATTACAAAATGTGACATTAAAAAGTGTATAAATCACTTGTTTTTTCTTAAGTAACACTGTCCAGCTGCGACACCCACAGATAAAGTTACAGCGGGACACCGCGTCTCTCGTGCCTCCCCTGAGCCCATTGACTTTAAACAGACCCCCTAAAGCATGCCGTGGGTTTATTGGGGGGTAATTGAGAATGAATGGGTGAAAGTCATGTGAGAGGAGGCAATGCCTCCACCATGCTATGATTGGATGTGATTGGTTATGATTGCCAGTGATTGGTTCACGCGATAAATCCTGCCTCTTGTTTTCGTGTTTTGTTCCGTATTACTGCCATTAGTTGTTATTTGGAATAAATGTGAAAATGCTTAAAACATTAACTGGATGAGATTTGTACTTGGTTTTAGTAAAAAGAACATTAATTATATTGTTAATGTAAAAATACAAAATAGAATTGTATTTGGTTTCTTTTTTTTTTTTTTTTTTGATGTAGGCTAATGTAATGTTTATTTAACCAGGAAAATGTCACAACACAATTATCTAGTTAATAATAATAAATATCACATTAGTTTATTTGTATATTATTAATATAATAAATAAATTAAGTGTTATATACATACACACAAATATATAATACTTTAAACAATATTATTAGTAGTAGTAGCAGCAGTAGTAATTGTCTAGTTAATAATAATAAATGTCATGAATATATGAAATATATATATAATTCAATATAATATATAATACGTAAAAAATATTATTAATTGTGTAGGTTATAATAATAAATACCACATTCATTTATTTTTTTATTTTTAATGCTAAATGGTTCAAAAACATCAAGTTTATTATGTTATTATTAGACAGAACATAGGCTACTCAAATCTAATTAAAGGTTAATGTTTTTCATGAAAACGCAATGAGTCGCCACAACGCCTCACTGCGCAGGAGGCAAATGCTCTGATTTGTCAAGGTCAATTAATGAAGCCAGCTTAAGGGACAAAAAAAAAACCTCACACGCCCTCAGGGGTCCTGAATCCTAACAGAAACTGCATTAAATGACATGAATTCATGTCCTCCAATTAAGATCATTTAGAGGAAGTTGTCATACACAGCTGTGATGTTACTGTTACCTTCATTCCATGCTGTTCATTTTTACTTTATGTATAGTGTGCAATTCCTAACAAAAAGAAATTCAAGAACTTGCCACATGCTATTTCGTGTTTTTTCACAGCCAGTGGGTTTCATTCATCTCAACATTTACTAAATACATTTTTAAAATCAAAAGTTGTATCTAACATTATACACACATTTTTATTAACTAACATTAACAAAGGTTAATAAATGCTGTAAAAATATATTATGTAAATTATATATTGCTCATTCTTATTTTGTGTAAGTTAATGCACTAATGTTAACAAACGAGTCCTTATTGTAAAGTGTTACAAATTAAAAAAAAAAAAAAAAATGTTCAGTGGTGTGACTAATTTAAAGTAAATAAATTAGTAAATTTTTCCTTGCACTTGGAACACGTGTGAACTTAATACAATTTTTTAAACATGTTTTAATTATTTTATATTTAATTTAAAATAAATTTTAATGAATATCAAGTTAACATTTTTTATGTCTGAACAAAATGTACCTTTTAATTAAAAAAAATTATTTGATGTGTTTATTGGCAGTCCTCTTAGCTTTTCTTGTCACATGACAACAAGATGGCTTCCTTTTAATGACACGTTTTTTTTTTCTTTTTTTACAATATCCAGACAGTTACACACCTAGATTTTTTTTTTTTTACTTGCCACACTCCCACACA
This sequence comes from Ctenopharyngodon idella, assembly GCF_019924925.1. Classification (NCBI taxonomy): domain Eukaryota; kingdom Metazoa; phylum Chordata; class Actinopteri; order Cypriniformes; family Xenocyprididae; genus Ctenopharyngodon; species Ctenopharyngodon idella. The sequence goes on from NC_067229.1 coordinate 42,761,337, forward strand.
CAATAATTTAAATAACATTTATCATCATTTTTGTATCATTTGCATTTTAATGTATTTTTTAATAAAGTAATAGCTTGAAAATAAAAATGAACCTCACATCATTGACCCTAATTTGTTGCATGTGAGTGATGATGCTTAATGATCACATGATTTCTTAGGGTTGCTTTTGGTGTGCTTGGACTCTCTCTTTAAGAGCAGCACCCCTGCACCTTTAAGGCTGCAGAGGAGAGAGAGAGAGAGAGAGAGAGAGAGAATGAGAGAGTGAAGGGGGTGTTGTGTTGTGTGATGCTCTGGTGCTGATGCTGAGCTCTGGAGTGATCAGTGCAGCAGGGGAAGATGCGCGTGCTTGCTGACTGCTGGACGGTGCGAGGTGGTGAAGAGGGATGTTGCTCTGAGTACAGCTAACAGCCATCTATCCCTTCACGCGCTGGAGTTTCAGAGCTTTTTCTTTTTAATTTCTTTTTCGTTCTTTTTTTTTTCTTTTCTGTAAACTTTCCGATATGATTTTTAATCATTAATAATTCAGTGGATTTACTTTCCCGCTGTTCATTTCTTGTACGAGGCTACACCTGTGCGCAGTGCCCCTCAGTAAGCACGCGCTCTGACTCAGCATCGCACCTGCCCGCCGCTCACCGTCTCGCGCCACAGCTGGATCTCAGCTCGGAGACAATCAGCCTGGGAGCGCACGCGAGCGAGAGCTCTGCTTCATATGCATCCCTTCCACTGGAACTACTGATTACAGATATTCATATTCCTGCGCAACGTTTTTTTGGAGGAAAAGTGTGCAGTGGGCAAAGAAAAATCTTAGTTTGGAGATTGAAAGGAGCGGGGCATGTGGATATTGGCCATTATCTTTTTCCAGTGCATTTTGAATGGTGAGTAGTGTTTTTATTATTATTATTATTATTTTTTATTGTTATGCAGGCTGTAACTTAGTGGAAATTAATTAACATCGCAATGCACTAGGAATACATTTAAACGCGTTTAAAATACGATGCATTCTGCACCATTTGATTTAGTCTATGTTAATTCACAACACCTTTTGTATTTTTTTTTTAAAAGGTTTACAAATGTAATTTTAGTGCTTATGTCATAAATATAATGCATGGAATTTCGCCCCCAGTAGTTTAAATTTTTGTAAATTAATTTGAGCAAGTAATTGAGATGGAAACAGTACAGTAGCAGACTCGTAAATAAGCATGTAAATCGTCTGTTTTATGATTAGTCACTTTATTACATTTTACAGCTCATAATACTAAACAAACAAGCATGCATTATTATGCAAATACCCTCAAGTGCATCAAGAATGTCAAAAATATGAATCTTGACATCCTTATTGGACCAAACCTGATGTGATGTGACAAATTTTGTTTTTTGTTTTTCCCTCCCTTTCTTTATTATGACCTTGGACATATTTTATTTTAAGCATTAGAAAAACTGATCTGCTGGTATACTTTTTAAAAACACTCAAAAATAAAAAAATTAAGGTAATAAAACAGTTTTATTCATTTAAAAAGCACCAAAAAAATCCTGAAAAGCATATAAAAAGAAAAAGAATAAAAAGAAAATTTGCTGTATTGTGGCATAGTGACACAGCCGCCATGTTTCAAGAAGAAGCACTGAAGCATTGAATGAAAAAATAACTCACAGTCACTCAATTGGCACTTTACTGAATGCTTTCACTGTGACCTTTTCACAAAACATTTATTCAAAAAAAAAATTATTTCCCATGTGGGTGTCCGAATCATATTGACCTCTAAAAAAAATTCTACCGCAAATGCTCGACAGGAGGCGAGTGTGTTGATGGTTTTAAAATGGAGAGACAGTGAGTGGGTGCTGGTTGCTGGGCTAAATCAGGATGGGTGTGTTTGTGGTGGAATAGAGAGAGAGTGAGAGGGGGGTTATGAGGGATGGGGGGAGGAAGAAAGGAGAAAATGGGGCCATTTAGGTGGTTTTAACAGAGTAACACTGTGGGGCGTTAATATCAGACCCAGGCCACTCCACATAGACTGACCGGTGATAGCAAGAACAGGAGATGGATTTTGATAGGATGCACACACACAAAAAAAATCCAATGTTTTAGCATAAAGGGTGCATTGAACGCCATTGGGGCACATTTTGTTGAATCATATCAGTCTAATTTTCAGTCTTTCGAATCTTTTCAGTCTTTCCAAGCTTTATCAGTTTTCCGCAGGGCAGGCGATGAAGCCGGAAATGGACACAATCGTTTAACCTCAATTAATGGTGTATCGATGAAATTGATTATCATTTCAGAGGGATTTTGTTTTTGGCCAATTGAGTGGTGCATGTCTACTGAACTGTGTTCAAATGAGCATTTCTAAAAAGCATTTTAAGTGTTTCTCTTTGAATCAATATGGTCCCATTTGTGCCACTGCGTTCTAGCTGTGTATGTGGGTCTCTGAGGCTCCATTGATCAGCGTTCTGATGCAGTGCCGCTGCTGTCAGTGCAGTGAGCTCTCTCTCTCCCTCTATCTCTTTCTCTCTCTCAATCTCGCTCTCTCTGGCCAGTGTAACATGCTCTTGCGGGTGTGTGGGGGAGAGAGAGAGAGAGAGAAAAAGAAGCCATACAAAATGAGCCTTTCATGATTTGGTTAAGCTCACAGCCCAGTTCTCCACTGGTCTCTATGGAAACCCCTGAAATGTATGTTGGCGCAGTGGCCTTGGAGCTTCCTGTACAGGTGACCCCGGAAGTGTTTTCATAATGACTAGCAGAGGAAAGCGTGGTGTGCTTGTTTGCGAAGCTGCTTGGGATGTTTATCTGGAAGGGAAGGATAAATTAATTCCCTGGTCTCTTAAATATCCCTTTTGAGATTTCATTTTTTTTCCTTTTTTGTTGATGGACAAGTGTTCAGTGCAGTTGCAGCTTGTACACTCTTAGAAAAGAAGGTTCAATGGGTTTCTGTATAGAAGCCTAGAGTACTTGAATCAATTTTAAAGAACCCTTTATGCCAAAAACATTATATATAAGTGTAACCCCTCCAAGCGATTCAAACTGGCCAAGCGAGTGAGGTTTACCTGCACAGCTCTTTACTAGCTGGCCTCTGTTACACTCACTCCCATCCGGGTCACAACACCAATTTAACCTCTCTGGTTCTATTTGCAACTACTCTGAGCGGGATTCGAACTAGCGCTTCCGGCATGGGGGGTGGGTGCGCTAACAAGGACACTAAAGACCGCAGCATCTAATGTCTGTCACTAGTGTGCCTCTTGAGGCCAGGGGAGTGAGGTTTACCTGCACAGCTCTTTACTAGCTGGCCTACATTACACTCACTCCCACCTGGGTCATGGCACCAATGTAACCTCTCCGGTTCTACTCGCAACCGCTCCGAGTGGAATTCAAACCAACATTTCCGGCATGGGAGGCAGGCACTAACGAGGACACACAAAAAATGCAGCATCTAGCGTCTGTTGTTGGTGCACCTCGTGAGGCCATAGGAGTGAGTTTTACCTGCACAGCTCTTTACTAGCTGGCCTATGTTACACTCATTCCCATCCGGGTCACGGCACCAATGTAACCCCTCTGGTTCTACTCGCAGCCGCTCCAAATGGGATTCGAACCAGCGTTTTCGGCATGGAAGGGGGGCACTAACAAGGACACTAAAGACCTCAGCATCTAGCTTCTGTCGTTAGTGCGCCTCTTGAGGCCAGGGGAGTGAGTTTCACCTACACAACTCTTTACTAGCTGGCCTACATTACACTCACTCCCATCTGGGTCACAGCACCAATGTAACCCCTCCGGTTCTACTCGCAACTGCTCTGAGTGGGATTCGAACCAGTGTTTCTGGCATAGGAGGTGGGCAAGGCCAGGCGAGTGAGTTTTAACTGCACAGCTCTTTACTAGCTGGCCTACGTTACACTCACTCCCATCTGGGTCACGGCACCAATGTAACCCCTCCGGTTCTACTCGCAACCACTCCGAGTGGGATTCGAACTGGCATTTCGGGCATGGGAGGCGGGCTCGCTAACAAGGACACTAAAGACCACAGCATCCAACGATCTGTCGCTAGTGCACCTTTTGAGGCCAGAGAACCGCCGTTTCCGGCATGGGAGTCGGGCATGCTAACAAGTACACAAAGACCGCAGCATCTAATGTCTGTCGCAAGTGCACCTCTTGAGGCCAGGGAAGTGAGGTTTACCTGCACAGCTCTTTACTAGCTGGCCTACGTTACACACTCCCATTCGGGTCATGGCACCAGTGTAACCCCTCCGGTTCTACTTGCAACCTCTCAGAGTGGAATTCGAAGTGCTGTTTCCGGCATGGGAGTGGACCACAGCATCTAGCATCTGTTGCAAGTGCACTTCTTGAGGCCAGGGGATTGAGTTTTACCAGCACAGCTCTTTACTAGCTGACCTACGTTACAACCACCATCCGTGTCACGGCACTAATATAACCCCTCAAGTTCTACTCGCAACACTTCCGAGCGGGATCTGAACGGGCATTTCCGGCATTGGAGGCGGTGCTAACAAGGACACTAAAGACTGCAACATCTAGCTTCTGTCATTAGTTTGCCTCTTGAGGCCAGGGGAGTGAGTTTTACCTGCACAACTCTTTACTAGCTGGCCTACGTTACACTCACTCCCATCCGGGTCACGGCACCAATGTAACCCCTCTGGTTCTACTTGAAACTGCTCTGAGTGGGATTCGAACCAGTGTTTCTGGCATAGGAGGTGGGCAAGGCCAGGCGAGTGAGTTTTAACTGCACAGCTCTTTACTAGCTGGCCTACGTTACACTCACTCCCATCTGGGTCACGGCACCAATGTAACCCCTCCGGTTCTACTCGCAACCACTCCGAGTGGGATTCGAACTGGCATTTCGGGCATGGGAGGCGGGCTCGCTAACAAGGACACTAAAGACCACAGCATCCAACGATCTGTCGCTAGTGCACCTTTTGAGGCCAGAGGAGTGAGGTTTACCTTTACAGCTCTTTACTAGCTGGCCTTTGTTACATAAGGAGAAATGTCTTAAATGATTGGATAATACTTTCATGTTTAACATATTTAATTTTTTCCCCAGTGATAAAGTATGTTTACGACCTGTCTAATTCATAACATTTTTATTAAAATTAAAATTGAAACAAAACTAATTCTTTAAAAATAAATTCATAAAATGATTCCATGATGGGAAACAGAACCCTTTAAGGTTCTATATAGAACCTTCTCTTCTAAGAGTGCTGATGCACAATTAATGCATTTAATACAATTTTTATAATTTAGTCCTAATAACAAACATTTGCACTCAGCTTTCTGGTATTGAACAACAAATGTTTTTGCATGTAAAATCATGCTGAGTTGTTTTCAATGGCTCTTGTGTTGGTGAAGAGCTCTCGAGACCGTGTGCATAATAACACACAAATGTAATTGGAACAACAGAAGCGTCCTTGCACAGACGGAGCCGAAAGTAGGTGCGATGTTGTTTTTGTAAACTGATGCTAGGGGCCAACTCTGACATACACTCAAATGGACACGAGTAAACAGCGCTGCGTAGAGCAAAGTGCCCAATCAGCTGTCGCTTTCCATGAGATGGTTTTTAAGAGAGCTTTTAGCTGAGTCCAGATCAAACAGACAAAAGTGTGTGGGCATATCCATTTGTTTTGCTCAACTGTACGCCTGGGTTTTTAAGACTGCAGCTGCATTGTGATGTGGAGAGAAATCAAGGCCTTGTTTACAGTCCTGAAAGCAAAGCTAACTGATATTGTTCTACAAATCATTTGATATGTTTTAAAATCAACTTTGTCTCAGAACACTGCAGATTCATTGTTTTTGTTTTTTGAAAGCTCCTGACATGTGCATAGAATAAGAAAGCAAAGCAAACTTGTTTTTATATTATTATGGTTATTATATAAGCTATCCTAAAGTGTTTTCATTTTTTTTTTTTTTTTTTTAGAATTAAAACAAAAACTAACAATTATTTACTTTATTTATTAATTGTTTTTACAGATATAAAAATTTTTTAAGAGTTTTTCCAGATTTTTGGGGGGCGTACACCATTTACCTAGACTAAGTGAGGACATATCATAGATTTATTTAGTTATCTATATGTTTACTACAATTAAAAAAATTGCATTATTAAGATTATTTACTTTATTGATGAATCATTACCTTCAAGAACATTCCAGAATTCTAATTTCAGATTTAAATAAGATTCACAATTTTGTTTAATTTTGTCCTCCGCTAAATAACCTTTTGTATTTTATTTTATTTTTATTTATTTTTTTAGATTTAGCTCACGTATTAGGGACAGCTCTGTCCCCAAAACATAGTTAAACCCTTTTTTGATGGTTTATTTTGAAACAATTTTCACTCTGAAATTGCTAAATTACACAAATAATTTCACAGAGATGGTAAGCAATGGCATTTTACACACAATTTACTTGGATATGTAAGTTTATTTTCCCATAATAAACCATAAAAAAAGCAGTAAAAAGGGATTTTTATCAGATGTTTCAAACAGATGCGGTACTGTTATTTTGTATTAGTTATAAAGTAACTAGTTAGGAAGATTAAAGCTGTGCCAAAAGGAAAGCACAATATGTATTAGAAATAGACATAAACGTGTGGTGTGAGTCAGACTCTGTAGAGCACAGACACACACACACACACAGCTACTCAACCTAGCTCTTTCTCCAGCATGTCAGTAATTCCAGGAGTCGTTTGGCATAATGGCATTTTGATGATCTGCTTGTACTAACTGTTTAGTGAGAAGTAAGGCTGATCAGTGTTCATATTTTCCATCAGCACAGCTTATTGTCAATCAGCAGGAAATATGCCTGACAGACGGGCCTGCACCAGTGGCCGTAATGTGTATTTATTTCCTGCTTTGATGACTTGGCAGAAAAAGCACTTCGTATTTTACACTGATGAGGACTTTCAGGCTTTTTTAGTAAAGAAGCTTGATGACTTTAGCACAACACCACTGTGTTGCTCCATCCACTGTGACCATCTTAAATGAGTTTTCCTTTCAGTAGTGCTTTTGGTTTGTTGTTGTGAAAGAAATGAGTGGTATAGGCTGTTTTTGGTGAGCCTTGATCAGTTAATAGGTGGAAAGGAGCAGATGGATCTATGTGTTTTTTTTTTTTTTTTTTTTTTTTTTTTATCTATCTTGTAAATGTCTTTTTAATGAATGTTTCAAAGTAAAAATAAAAGTGCAGTTAATACTTTAAATATAGATAAATATAGATATTGCCATGTGATTTCTGTGATTTTTCAGTCACTGAATAATATTTTATATTAGTCATAATGAATAATACTAGTTGATTTTATTTCAGTTACCAAATAAAGCACATTTTAGGTTAAATGACAAAGTATTTTTTACGGCATATGAAGTTTTACCTATTTATACCTCATTTTTATGATCCAAAATAGATATCATATCATATTTTTAACTTAAATACAATCTTTATTGAATCATAATACATTTTTGACATCATATCCAATATTCATATTAATGAACTAGGGTTTTCCTATAAAATTCTAAGACTGAAATTAAATGCTATTGTTTTGTGTGATGTATAAATCTCAATGTGATGTATAAATCTTGACCCTTATGACTGGTTTTGTGGTCCAGGGTCACATATGGTAACTTTTTATATATTTACATAATATGTTTAAACAATTGAAAAATTGACAATGCTAGCAGCATTTGTCCATTGTTTTTGCTTTTGTTTTTATTCAAAATAGGCCAAATAATTCTGCCTTATATTCAAGTCAATAATCATAATTCAGATCTGTTTATTTATTTATTTATTTATTATTGGTTCTCCAAAATCTGTTATCACAGTGTGGAATTGATAATTACCCATCTTTGTTTTGAATCATTGCATGATTCGTCACTGTCCTCAGTGTGGAGTTGCTCTTTGTTTTGGAAATTAAATTCTAATCTGAATACTGTAGGTGAAGTGTTCGCCCTTAATATCTATGGTATTTATGGTATTCACGCCCTTCCAAAAATGTGTTATGATTACCTTCAGAGCATACTTTTATTAAAAATCTGATAGTAAATACCTGTAATTTTGTTTGACAGAAAAGAATTGGTTAAATCTGGTCCCCTGCAGTCTTGAATAAGTGGTTACATTCTTGATTTTTGTCCACTAGTTAACAAAGTCTGTTTGATCACTGAATGTGTCCATGTAGCAGAGCAGACGGGGGAAAAAAAATGGGCAGAATTTCAACACCCAGAAATGTGTAACATTTGCAGAGATCCCAGCAAATGTCTCACTGAAGCTGCTCTCGCCTCAGGTCTGTTCTGTTTCCACTGCATTCTCTATCGGCCCGTCCCCAGAAGTGATTATGCTAATTGCTGTTTGATCAGATGATTAAATTATAATTCGATTAATCCTGAGCACTAAATGCTCTGAATACATTTACATCTGCTTGGCTGCGTCAGTGCGCAGGGGCGCGAGCTTTCTGCCATGCAGCCAGTGAGGAGAGGAGCTGACCTGAGACTCACACCCAAATATTAGCACAGGCACGTGTTTGGAAGAGGGCAGAAACTGAGACATTGGGATACTGTAAGCTGTTTAACAAAACAAAACAATACATGGTTAAGTATTTAGTGGTGAACCTAGACTGATTTTTCAGTGGTTGATGTCAGTATATTTAGAGCCAATTTACACATATACATGTGTGTAATTAAATAAACTGTATAATTATATAATTTATTTAACAATTCAGCATACATATACTGAAATTGTTTAAATAACATAGGTGACCCTGGACCACAAAACCAGTCATAAGTTGCATGGGTATATTTGTAGCAATAGCCAACAATACATTGTATGGGTCAAAATTATCGATTTTTCTTTTATGCCAGAAATCAGTAGGATATTAAGTAAAGATCATGTTCCATGAAGATATTTTGTAAATTTCATATCATAAATATATCAAAAATGTATTTTTGTGAGTGGATGTGCATTGCTAAGGACTTCATTTGGACAACTTTAAAGGCGATTTTCTCAATGTTTTGATTTTTTTGCACCCTCAGATTCCAGATTTTCAAACAGTTGTATCTCGGCCAAATATTGTCATATCCTAACAAACCATACATCAATGGAAAGCTTATTTATTCAGATTTCAGATGATGTATAAATCTCAATTTCACAAAATTGACCCTTATGACTGGTTTTGTGGTCCAGGGTCACATATGGTAACTTTTTGTATATTTACATATATTTAAATAATATGTTTAAACAATTGAAGAATGACAAAAAAAAATTGACAATGCTAGCAGCATTTGTTCATTGTTTTTGCTTTTGTTTTTTTATTCAAAATAGGCCAAATAAATCTGCCTAAGTCAATATTTGTGTCAATATGTTTTTGTATTGTAATTTTTATATATATATATATATATATATATATATATATATATATATATGAGACACCGATGTTTCAAGTAAAAATTTCTGGTAAAGCCTATTTTTTTCTCAGAAGAGAAAGACTGAATATTTTAATTGCAAATAGACTAAAAGCTTATATGAAAAAATGTGAAAATTGAAAAAAAAAATCTAGAATTTACTTTAAAGCAACAAGTAACACATTGAATTAAATGTGAATTTTTAAAGTAGAAAGACTGAAGTACTCAAGTAAACTTATAAAAAATATATTTACTTGGATACAATACAGATTTAAAATCATAATAAGAAATAGTTTAGTAGCTATGATACTGTTTTTGAAATCAAATCTTTGCATAGCTATGAGGAAGCACGGGCAACAATGCCTTTAAAAAAACAGTTAATCTTAAAAAATAAAGCATTTAAATATAAACTCAAATAGAAAATAAATTGAATATTGAATTAGCATGTGCCCTATTCTTTGTCCTAAACTCTTGAAACATTGGTGTCTCATATTTTAGAGCAGTCAATGCAATTTGGGAAAGAAATCAATTAAACAAATTAATATTATTCAACATATCCTAGCTTTTTACAGAAATATTCAGATGTTTAACCCCCTTTGTAATTGTTAACATTTTCATAAGTAACTGTAATTTAATTACACATTTTTTCTCAGTTACATTTATTTTGTAATTAAATTACATATCTGTTACATGTAACTAGTTACTCCCCAACACTGTGTATATATAGTGTAATATAACGTTTTTCAATAAATCAATAATTTGATTTGTTGCTAAATTAAGTACACGCATAGTTTTGTAAATCTCTCTGAGTTGTTGTATTACACGTGTCTCTGGGAGATGAGGAGACGTCAGCCCAGCGTGAGCAGACGAGACTCTCTTAGTTCTGCCTCGTGTTTCCTCATCACCCGAGTCAGCAGCGCTTTAGATTCAGACATCAGCGGTGTCGGCTCTCGTAATTGATGTAGATCCACGGAGGCCATTTGATCTCCTTCTCACCACCAGGGAGGCTCTAAACGAACGTTTGCTCTGACATTATTCAGATGATATTCAAATCATCTCACTTAAGAGATGAAAAAAAACCCCAACAGAAACTTCGCTTTTCCAGTGGGACTCGCGCTGCTCCCGCTCTCACCCTTTTTTGGCATCTGGGGGATATCTTCGGCTTTACATATTGGCAGTGAGCGGGGGTCCATTAACCCAGACACGGCTGGGCTGTTCTTAATATTCATGAGAGCAAATTGCAAGCTGGTTAAATTGCGGTGCTCCGCTACAGCTCCCTGACGCCAGGCCCGCTGTAGCCCCGAGGCAGGGACAGGAATTCTGACTTTCCCGGCTGCTGTTCCGGGCTCCCCCTGCACTCTCTGGCTTTCTGCACGCCGCTGCCTTAATTACCTTGAGCCCGTGACGTTCCGTCAAGGTTCCGCAGCCTGCGGGGAGGAACAACCCCTCCTATTTGCTGCACAGACAACAGCGCAGACACAGTTGGCCTGCAGCCAACACAGTGACCCATCCACCCACACCAGGGCCAAGATTTCATCCTCAGAGAGCTTCTGATTTTATGGTTTGCAGTGTTTTAAGACATTCTAGCATTATGTTTGTTTATTTTTATGAGTTATGCTCAAGCAATTCATCATGAAAATCTATGAATCATCCCAAAAATAATTGATTGGTCCTTTTAAGCCTGCACAGAAGCAACATATATTTAATTATTTGGTTATTACTATGCTATTACTATGTTCTTTTTTTTGACAGGTTCCATGGAATGCCGTGTTTTTTATATTTATTTTTCTGAATTATACATAAGCAAATCATCATTAAAATACTTAAATCATCCAAAAATATGTTTGATTTTATCAAATGTGCAGATTTAAAATGGATAAATACAAAACGTACCAGGTTATTCAGGGTATAGATTTATGAACTTGGTAATAGCATGTGATTTTGGACATTTGTTTATTTTTGTGAATTATATGTGTGCGCAATTAGTTTTGGAATGGTCAGGGGCTATTTCACTTATGAAAACGTATAATGGTATTAAAATGTCTAACATGTTTTTAGACAATTTTTGTATTTAAGCATAAGCAATTTATCATGACAATTTTCAAAGCTTCCAAAAATATTTCAATTAGGCATATTTCTTTAAAAGAAAAAAAAAACACACAGATAGATAAATGATGATAATATGTTATACTGTCTGAATATGGTAAGGATTCAGTACCATAGTAGTGGCCAAAAAGCGATGTCCTAAGGGGATATTTGGTTTCAATGACCATTCAAATTTGATTAAACCATCAAAATATTAGGAAAATATTTAATATATTTTTCCCAATATTTTAAATATGAAGGAAAAACAAAACACTAAACTTGGTTAAGGTATTTATTTGACAAAATTATTGTCTTGTTTTTGCATGTGTTCATAATGTGTTTTTTTTTTTTTTTTGTATGACAGCCTAGCCAAAAATTATGTCCACACAATTTGCCGTGTTTTATTACATTATCACAAATAAAACAATTGACTCCAAGCACAACTACGCAATATGATTTAGTAGATTTTTAATAATATTTGAATAAAGGGTGATGTCAGTTTTACTAGGCTGAACATCACTTTTTTTATATATATATTGAAGTAACATGGGTACTATTTCATTTGTGTACAGTTACATCTTTTTTGTAAGGGTTTAATGTGTCTGTCCTGAACAGTCCTATCTCAGGTTTGTAAGGGTTAATACCAGAGGCGCCCATGCGGTTTGCAGGGTAAATATTGATCGCACATTACTTAAATAAATCGCCTGGCTAGTTTTGAAAAGAGTCTTGTGATGGCTGGTTACACACTATCAGTGGACAAATGCTAATGTGTTTTCAAAAGACAAACCCATATTTCTGCTTACCCTAAATGCAACTGTCATTCCCCTTCCTCATTACAAACGCCCGGTCTGATCTGTCACACTCATATTTAACTCATTTCTTAAGATTGACTTCTCTTTAATGACTAAAATTGTAGAAAAAAAAGTGTAAACCCATATTTTAAGCACATTATTAAGTAAAACAGCACTGTAAAATCTGAAAATGTGTGTAGTTCTATCTAATGACATCTTAAAATTACTTTTTTTTGGGTGAAGATTAATGTACTGAGGTAAATTAACACTGTTAAAAGTCTGGTTAACATTTAACAGTGGACTTTTTTTCCCCCAAACTCCTTTTAAAGGGTTAGAATGAAAATTACTTTGAAAATTCTGTCATTAATTACTCACCCTCATGTCCAAACCCGTAAGACTTTAGTTCATCTTCAGAACAGAAATGAAGGTCTTTTTAATGAAAGCACTCGTGTTGCTTCATAAAAATGAGGTTAAACCACTGGAGTCACATGGATTACTTTAGTGATGTCTTTACTACCTTTCTGGGGCTTGAAAGTAGTAGTTGTGTAGGCTGTCAATGGAGGGACAGAAAGCTCACAGATTTTATTAAAAAGATCTTCATTTGTGAAGATTTTCCGAAGATGAACGGAAGTATTACGGGTTTGGAATGACATGAGTGTGAGTTATTAATCACAGAATTATCATTTTTGGGTGAACTAACCCTTTAAATTAGAGTTTGGGGGGGAAAAGTCCACTGTTAAATGTTAACCAGACCCTTATCTTAATCTCATAGATTGTTAAAGCAAAACGTGCTCTTGCCTGACCACCATGCCCCTAGATCAGCTTGACTTTAAAATGGTCTCTGCCCTTGAGCTGTCACATGCTCACCCCATAAATATCACCCTGAGTCAAGCCCAGACAGGACCACAGAGGGACAGCACGTTAGAGACTGTCTCAGCGGGAATTTACAATGATCGGCTGTGAAAGACAGAAACAAGCAGTGACAAAGAAAGCGCCCTGTCTGTTATTTCAGGCAGATAAGGATCGCTGTTAATCAAACAGCCTAAAGCACTTTCTGAAAAAGCCAGATTAATTATAAATTCATTCACTTCATATTTGAAGAATCGTGTCTGGCCGTTTCCATCGTTTAGATAATTGAGAGCAGAATGATTCTGACTGCGTCGCTAAGCATGCGCTGGGTTTTACTATCTGAATTGGAATCAGATTGACAGACGCTGACCATGCAGATTTTTAAAGATGAAGAGTCCATCAGTGCTTGAATCCATGCACAAGCTTGCTGCATGATGTCTGTGGTGCTAAATCAGATGAATCATGTCTGGACAACAGCTGCTGTCTTTATTTTGTCCTCATGTGTCTAATGGTTTTAAGTCTTAAAGTGTGGATCGTTTTGCTAGCAGCATATTCTGAAAATATTACATTTTTTTTAGATATGTAGAAAGATATGTAATAAATACTAATTTGTAACATGTATTTATAAGAAATATTACATAAAATAAATTAGAAAATTGACTTTTTTTTATTATTTTTGATAAATAATTTTATAATAATAATGTTTTTATATAATTGTATACAGTGGCAGTGCATATAATATCTGTTAAAATGTTGCCATGTATCACTGTAGATTCTCAGTATTGACATAAAGTCTTTTAATATTTAATGATTGTTCTTAAGATCCACAGTTCTTTTGATCTTTCAGTGATGCTTTGCTCTGGATTATCAATAGACCTTAGAGGGTTTTTATGTTTTGTGTAGAAAAATAAGAAGTACACAGTGTTGGATTATAAATGCATTTAGACTTTTGTGCTGAAAAAAGAGAAAGATATACACTTAACGCATCAAAACAACAGGAAAAAATAATCTCTAATGAAGGTAAAATATGAAAATGGTGATATGAAATGTTAAGTTTGATATGTGTCTCTCTCTGTTTTAATAACTCACTGACTTTTAAAAAGGATGTTGTGATGAATTGTGCTGTGACTTTGTACCGTTTTTCCAAGCAAATAGATTTTTGACCACAACCAAAGTCAAATGGATGAATCTGTGTTTTTCATCTTGGGGAATCAGCTTGAGTATGGGTATAAATATTTTATTTTTTTTATGTGCTTTTAGACAATAGTAGCTTTTCCACGGCCCAAAACTGAGCTCCATTATCTATAAAATACTCCAGGGCACTGAAATTGTGTTTTTCCCCCTAGTATGTCCATCTGAAAACTTAAAGGGATAGTTCACCCAACAATGAAAATTCTATCATCATTTACTCACCCTTATGTTATTCCAAGCCTGTATGAGTTTCTTTCATCTGCTGAACACAAAAGAAGACATTTTAAAGAATGTTGGTAATCAAACAGTTGATGGACCTACTATGGAAGTCAACGGGGCCCATCAACTGTTTGATTACCAACATTCTTTAAAATATCTTCTTTTGTGTTCAACAAACTTGAACTATCCCTTTAAGTTATAAGTGAACAAATCAATTCAAATCCATTAGGGCTTTATTGGCATAACTGTGTTGCAGTATTGCCAAAGCAATGGCCATTAAAATATACTAAATTACTACAAAGTGTTAAAATATATGAGAAATTATTTAGTTTCATTAAGACAAGGTTCAGCACTCATTCTCTAAATGAAATCTTTCTGTTTTAAAAGCCCCAGTGGAGAAATTGCTCACTAAGCTGTTATTTAGCTGAATTTGGCCTATTTCCCTTACAATCTGTGTGAGTTTAATTTGAAAGATTTAAAGGTGGCCTATAATGCCCCTTTTACAAGATGTAATGTAAGTCTCTGTTGTCCCCAGAATGTGTCTGTGAAGTTTCAGCTCAAAATACCCCACAGATCATTTATTATAGCTTGTCGAATTTGCCCCTATTTGGGTGTGAGCAAAAACATGCAGTGTTTGTGTGTGTCCCTTTAAATGCAAATTAGCTGCTGCTCCCGGCCCCCTTTCCAGAAGAGGGTGGAACTTTAACAGCTCATGCTTCAATTGCTCAACAACAACAAAGCTGGAGAATCTCACGCAGCCAAAATGAGTATTGTCAGTAACGGTGTTCAGCCTTACATTGTTCAAACTGGAGTCAGACACTGATGAAGAGACTCAGTAAGAAGTTACAACTTTTAGAATGCATCTGGACATTTCTGAATGATTAGTGGATAAATTTATGTAGTTGCTGTGGAGTTGATTCAATTCATTGACTAGCATGTGCCGTCATGTTAATCTTTTGTGCAAATCCAGCGTTGAATTGATCCTCGTTTGTGAAGCAGTCCGGCAAAAATGACGACATGGCAACAACACTCTACTACAACAACTCTTCCTGTTCTCTAAAGCAGCCCAACATGGCTTCACCCCCTTTGTTGCATATTCTCGGGGGCAGGGTTTATGTAAATTATAGGGTTAGTGATGTCACTAACCTGGGAAGATGCTCGTTGTAGTCCCTATCAGTTGTTTGTTGTAGTCCTTAAACAGTGTATTCTTTAAAAGAAAATATCTTTCTTTGCATTGAACTTTCAGCGTCATAACTTTGCAGATGTTGTTTATGCTCAAACAGCAACATTACACACTAACTAAAGTTAAAAAAAAATGAAATCATAGTTAACCATCCCTTTAAGACTTGATTAGTAAGTTTTTCTGTTAGATGTTTAGAGCTACCTGAAACAGCACATTGCATGAATTTAAGCTCCAAATCTGAGAGGTTTTTGTCTATGTAAGCATGTATGTCCCCTGAATCTAATGGACCATAGTGACTAAAAAGTGCCAAGACTAACTGTTTTAATATATTTATGAGCTGTTAAAGTAATGCGTCCCTGGAGATGTGAAGACCAGCTGTGACAAACAAGCTGTTCTTTCATACAGAGAGAAAGAACCTTGTGTTCTGATTAACTCTAAAAATGGTTCAGACTGCATAAACAGTTCAGCCGCTAACCGCATGTCCTCTCTTGTCTCCTGCAGTTCTCAGTGAAGACCTACATTCCAGCTTGTATTTTGTCAATGCATCTCTGCAAGAGGTAGTGTTCGCCAGCACCACGGGGACTCTGGTTCCCTGTCCTGCAGCAGCGGTGCCGCCTGCTACCCTGCGCTGGTATCTGGCCACCGGCGAGGAGAGCTACAACGTCCCAGGGATCCGCCATGTCCACCCAAACGGCACTCTCCAGATCTTCCACTTTCCTCCGTCCAGCTTTAGTAAAGTGATCCATGACAACACTTACTATTGCACAGCGGAAAATCCTTCAGGGAAAATTAGAAGCCAAGATGTTCATATTAAGGCCGGTGAGTGTTTAAAGATAATATAGATTGTTGCAAATGTTTTAAAGACACAAATAGATATGAGGGTTTTGTGGATTTTAGTAAATTTCTATTTGATTTGAGGCTAATCTATGCTAGTGTACTCCTAAATGTTGACAAAGCCATAAATCTAAACAACCTGTGTTCCAAATTTGAGGATGATATCTCAAGAAATGAGCTTTCAGTAAGAATTTGTTTGTGCGCAGTACTAAACATTTCCAACAGATGAAATTCGTCTCCCATTCATTTATATGCGGCCATTTTTGACCGCGAACAATATAAGTATGACGATTTTTTTTAGGATCATTTAACCTTTTTGGAATCATATCCATTAGTTTTTTTTTTGTGTGCACAGCAAGTTCGTACCATTCAGATAAAGTAAAAAATTCTAAAAAAAAAAAAAAAAAAAACGTAAAATTTTTCAATCAAAAATGAACGAACAGCACCAGAGGGTTAATGAGGTTTATGCTTAAAAATATATCTTTTTTTCTTTCTGGAAAAAAAAACAAACAAACAAAAAAAAAAAACATTTACAGTATCTTCTTTTAAAAGGCCAAATTGAAATGTCATTTCTGCACCACTAGTTATACTAATGGCAAAAATAATGACAGGTTTCCCTCTCCCTATCAACTTTTTACTTTTTGGTAGTTTTAGTTGCCTCTGCATATTAAGCTAGAAGAAAGTATTTTAATATTTAAAACACTTCAGATTTAAGGATGTTTACATATTTTAGCGGTGTGTTTTTTTTTTTTTTTTTAACCAATGACACAAGCTCTTTCTCTCTAGTTTTACGAGAGCCCTATACGGTCCGTGTGGCGGACCAGACCGCGATGAGAGGCAGCGTAGCGGTCTTCAAGTGCATTATTCCTTCCTCAGTGGAGAACTACATCACTGTTGTGTCATGGGAGAGAGACACCGTACCACTCGTCTCAGGTAGGACACTGGATGCTTGTCTGCATATTTCGTACTCGAACTTCTAAGGATGCAGTGTTATTTTACTTTAAAGCAAAGTTTACCAGTCATCTCATGCTGTTCCAGACCGGTTTGCCTCTGTGTCCACTCGTTTCTATTTAATGAAAGTGAATGGGGACTCAAATGTCATTGACGTCAATGCTGCCATATTTGATTTGAGAGATACATTCCCCCAGTTATTGTGGTGCATTAGTATAGTGCATGAGTCATATAAAGCTTTTTATGATACTTTCATGGTACTTTTTTGGACTTTGACAGATCTAGTCAACAATCACTTACAACATTTGGCATTTTTCAAACATTCACTTTTTGTGATCCATAGAATAAAGCAAGTTAAACAGATTTTCAACACGAAGATAAGTAAATGACAACATTTTGAGGGGAACTATTCTTGTTCTATGTGTGATTTCAAAATACATACAGGCGTCTCTGAGGATCAGTGTGGTTTTGATGGTCCTAAGCTAATTTTATTGCAGTTTATTACA
Source organism: Ctenopharyngodon idella (assembly GCF_019924925.1). Lineage (NCBI taxonomy): Eukaryota > Metazoa > Chordata > Actinopteri > Cypriniformes > Xenocyprididae > Ctenopharyngodon > Ctenopharyngodon idella. Next base: position 42,779,317 of record NC_067229.1, read on the forward strand.
GTTTTGAGTCCTTGCTTTTTTCGGTTTCCCATCAGTTTAACCTCAAGTCTGCTCTTGAAAACACATCCACATCTTTAAGTCATTTCTTGTCCTGTTGGTGACAACGTGAGATTTATTAGTCTCTAACTTGGCATGCTGTCACAGTAACGCTCTTATAAAGAGCTCCTCTCTCGGCTCACGGCTGTCTAATCCTGAAGAAGTGGACGGTGGCAGTCGTGTCACCGAGATTCACTGTACTGACCTACTTCCCTTCCAGAGGCAGCGCGGTTTTGAAAATCCGTATCAGCTAAATGGAACACTTGTCTACACAACTGTTTCCTTCCCTCGGGGCTGTCGGCTCGTTTTATGGGGCATTTAGCAAATTCAATAAAGAATCAAAAGTCGTTTAGACTGGGGAGCGAGCGGGGACATTTTCCATAGATGTGTCGCAATTTTCTGTACGGGTAAAAGATACCAATGAGATATATGAATCTTTTATTCATCTTTAGAGAGTAATGTGACAAATGCTCGCCTGCAGTCTAAATTACAGTCTTTAAATTCTTCAAACATCTCACGTCTAATGCTCAATCTCAATTTGTGTGCACATTATATTCCCTATATGAACGTTGGAGCCCAAGACGGGTCTATTTTAACATAGAAAAGAGAAAATGTGCAATGAATCTGACAGATGTCTGTCATTTAATAGTGGCTGTCACAAAACATTAGCTTTCCGCTTGCCTGTGCGTATTTTCCATGCTAAATATTTAATAGGTAAAGCAATATTCCTGCAAACAAACACTGTTTAAACACAGTTCACTGCGCGGGGAACACTTTCACCTTTCCACAGAGGCTTTAGAGGGCATTTTGGAGGAGTTTCTATGTGTGTGTGTGTTTGTGTGTGCATGTGATGTACTGTACATTTGCTGATGGCCCCTCTAAAATTTTCTAAAACCTATTCTGCTATATGCTATAAATAAATAAGCTTTCTAAGTGACTTCACGCAAGTAAGAGTAAAGCTATACTTTTTTGTTATAAAATATTAATTTCTATCTGTATTTCTGTCTGGTGCATTTGGACTCCATCAGGTAACTTGAAACTTTTTTGTTTTCAAATGTTAGAATTCCACATATTTGAGATTTGTACTATCTAAATTAATGTAACGTCCATCTTAGATTTAAAAAAAAAACAAAAACAAAAAAAACATATTTAACTACATTAAGAAAATGTACTGCTTGCCCATGCAAAACTCTCAGAAACACTCAGTGGTTGTTGCTAGGGTCTTCTGGGTGGTTGCTAAGGTTATCTGGGAGGTTCTAGGCTGTTGCTAATGGGATCTGGGAATTTGCTAGTTCTGGGTGATTTGGGTGGTTGCTAGGCTGTTGCTAAGGTGTTTTTGGAGGTTGCTAAGAAAATGTAAATGGCTGTTGTTAAATTTAACCCAATTCAAAAAAGCCCACCCTCTAGTCTTTAAATATGGCTCGGGTTCCTCCTTCAATGTATATGTATGGTATTTCAGCAATTTTTATTGTGTACAAGGTATACATTTCCACTTTTTAATAAGTCAGAATATCTGAGGTATCCACGTCCTAGTATAAAAACCGAGAGGAATTAAGGTTGTACATCCCCCCAAAAAAGGTGCAGTATGTAATATTAACAGCTAGTGGTTGAAATTGGTACTGCAGTCCAAATTCAAAATATTGGAGAGGGTTGTTTTGTTTCTCTTGCCCTCTTGGACTCGATGCTCACGTTGCCAAATTAAGGATGCACAACAGGAACGAGTGCTATTGACAATGGAAAGCGACAGGCCTTACCTTAATTTTAAGTTGATGAGTTGATTTTTCCACATTTTAATATGCCTCTGGTCAGAGCTTTTTAGATGGATGCCGAGGTTTTTTAGATCAGGTAGAATCTGCAATCTCTGACCCAGTTCGTTTGTTGGCTTCCATGGCTGCAATATGCTTTGTTTTCTGCCAATTGGCAACCCGGAGTGTCGAAACACTATTGGGTAAACTAGCAGTGGGTGGGATCACACAGACCAAAACAAAAACAGACATTCCGACACAGAATGCACATTTTAGAGTAGAATAACTGGCTGTAGCATTGTTTTTTGGAGAAAGTATGTGAGCTTAGCATGTTTCATAATTCTCTGCAAATACAGGTGCATCTTAATAAATTAGAATATGAAAAAGTTATTTTTTTTCTGTAATTTAATTCAAAAAGTAAAACTTAAATATATTCTAGATTTATTAGACATAAAGTAAAATATTTCCAGACTTTTTTGTTTTCATTTTGATGATTACAGCTTGCTGCTCAACAAAATCAAAAAATCAGTATCTCAAATTATTAGAATATTTAATTTCAAGTTCTATTAAATTACCATTCTCAGGGTATAAATACTGGGTTTAGGTCAGTAATCCCAACAGCAGTCATGGGGAAGTCTGCTGACTTGACAGTTGTCCAGAAGACGATCATCAAGACCCTCTACAATGAGGGTAAGCCACAGAGGGTTATTGCTGAAAGAGCTGGCTGTTCGCAGTGTGCTGTGCCAAAGCATATTCATGGAAAGTTGACTGGAAGGAAAAAGTGTGGTAGGAAAAGGTGTACAAGTGAAAGGAATGACCGCAGGCTTGAGAAGATTGTCAGGTGAAGCCGATTTAAGAACTTAGGAGAGCTTCAAAAGGAGTGGACTGAAGTTGGAGTCAGTGCATCAAGAGCCACTGCGCACAGATGTGTTCAGGAAATGGGCTACTACTGTCACATTCCACGTACCAAGCCACTTCTGAACCAAAGACAACATCAGAAGCATCTTACCTGGGCTAAGGAGAAAAAGAACTGGACTGTTGCTCAGTGGTCCAAAGTCCTCTTTTCAGATGAAAGTAAATTTTGCATTTCATTTGGAAATCTAGGTCCCAGAGTCTGGAGGAAGAGTGGAGAGGCACAGAAACCGTGTTGCTTGAAGTCCAGTGTGAAGTTTCCACAGTCAGTGATGATTTGGGCTGCCATGTCATCTGCTGGTGTTGGTCCACTGTGTTTTCTGAAGTCCACAGTCAACGCAGCCATCTACCAGGACATTTTAGAGCACTTCATGCTTCCTTCTGCTGACAAGCTTTATGGAGATGCTGATTTCAATTTCCAGCAGGACTTGGTACCTGCCCACACTGCCAAAGGTACCAAAAGCTGGTTCAATGACCATGGTGTTACTGTGCTTGATTGGCCAGCAAACTCGCCTGACCTGAACCCCATAGAGAATCTATGGGGTATTGTCAAGAGGAAGATGAGAGACACCAGACCCAATGATGCAGATGACCTGAAAGCCACTATCAAAGCAACCTGGGCTTCCATTACACCTGAGCAGTGCCACAGACTGATCGCCTCCATGCCATGCCGCATTGATGCAGTAATTCATGCAAAAGGAGGCCCAACCAAGTATTGAGTGCATAGAAATGAACATACTTTTCAGAAGCCTGACATTTCTGTTTAAAATATCCTTTTTTTGTTGATCTTATGAAGTATTCTAATTTATTGAGATAGTGAATTGGTGGGTTTTTGTTAAATGTGAGCCAAAATCATCACAGTTAAAAGAACCAAAGACTTAAAGTACTTCAGTCTGTTTGCATTGAATTTATTTAATACACAAGTTCCACAGTTTGAGTTGAATTACTGAAATAAATGAACTTTTCCACGACATTCTAATTTATTGAGATGCACCTGTATAGTATGGTATTTTTATGCTTTAGTATAGTCAAAAAATTACATTTAGCACCTTTAACGCAAAGTATTGGCAATAGTAATAGTGATCCTTGGCTTAGCAGGCACTACTAACTAGGGGTTTTATGGCTGAAGTATATTCAGTATTAGTTGCTATTGCACAGGTGTTTTAGTCGCAAGGGATTGTGGGAAAATCTGGATGCAAGCGGCTGTGTTATGCAGCGGTGAGCCACAGAACAAACCGCTACAGGCACTTTAGAGAGTCCTTAGCATTCTGCACACATGCCTCGCACTGAGACCTCTGGCCAGAACAGTGACTAAAGAGAGAGAGAGAGAGCACCAGAGAGACAGACCCTTTCTGTTCCATTTTTCCCCCTCTTTCTGGTTCTACCCTGTTCATATTCCGCAGTGAACAAATGCATTTCGGTGCAGACAGATTTGGGGAAGATATGAAAATACATTCTATCTTCTTGCTCAGAGAAGCTTACATGTATTGATGGAGATTAAATGCCGTAAAGACTGCCACTTTTGCCATTTATTTCCAAGTGAGCAAATCCCACCTTGGGCTTGTTGTGTGTCAACCGAAGCTGGTGGCATTCTGGAGATTTTCCTTTCCATGTTTACCCGTTGTGTTGTTGACATTTTGAAAACCATTGAGCAGCAAGCTGACCATTCTATGAAAATCACATTTGGCGCCCATCGTGGGGCAAGGCGCACATTTAACCCAACACCCATTTAATGAACTGAATCTAATAAGGCCCAGTAGTAACGAATAGATTCGTTAGTGTTAATCTGCTTCATAAATACCCATAAATGCTCAATATTTCAAGATCGTTTAGCCGGTGGGGCTGAGAGCAATCAATACATACCTACATTTTGACAAGCAGAACACAAATCTGACCATTCAAATGTATAGTTAAAACATTTCCATGCTTAAAAATGAAAGAAAAAGGTTGCGTAGCATTCAAACCAATGGTATAGGTGTGCTAATGTTTTTAACTGGTCCCACTGCGGCTTTTTCCTCCAAGCTGGGTGAGGCTGAGCTCTCGCCTCTGCAGTCAGTGTTTCTGTGTATGACAAGCAGGATTGGGGGCTCTTGTCCTCAGTTTTCCCTGTGATTGGTTGAAGTATTGTTATCCAGAGAAAAAATGGGTCAACCAGCCCACCGAGGACAGCATGTGTAAACAGGCAAACTGGAGAGAAAGTGGCTCTGGTGTGGTGAGTGGTGCCTCTTTAGCCAAATAGTTTTAAAACCTTTTCTGTACATCAGTGCTCAGTGAGCAGAATTCCCAGAATTCCCAACCCTCTCAGAATCCCTGTGTCTTTTCCACTCTGACAGAGACAAGCAAAGCTTCGTCGGATAAATAAAAGGGATACTCTGAAAAGGAGAAGAAGAAAATCAATATTGGTGTGCATTAATCATTCTGTGGGTGCCAGAGAGAATTATGGGTACACAGAGGCAAGAGATTCATGTGTGCTTTTGCATAGCAAGTGTTCTCAAGGCTCACTGGTTTCTCAGGCATCAGGTTAAAGTGATTGAAAGGAGTTTGGTATCATTGCTTGATTCTTAAATGTAAATTATGCTGTTGAAATATTTCTGATCAGTGAACTAATGGTTGATATTCTTTGTTGTTTCAGAAATGGTGCTTCATAAACTGTGATCAGCCCATGATGGTGATTTTTAAAGTCAGTTTAAAAATAGACACTGCCACAGCCTTTTTTTTTTTTTTTTTTTTTTTTTTTTTTTAAAGATTTACAGATTTCAACTGTATAGTAAAATTCCATCAAATTGAACTGAATAAAGCTTACATATAATGAATTAAGAATTTTAAATGAGTAAAAAAAACTAGAGCTTAATAAACCATTTTGTATAAATTTTAAAGAAAAAAGGGAATGAACCATTTCAGTATGTGATTCATATTCATAAAAAATATGTTTACATTTATGAATATGATCTTCTTAATTTATAATATGAATAATTTGTAAGGATTATTAAATTGATGGAATTTTAATATACAATTGAAATTTGTAAAAAAGCCTTAATTTTTTTTTTTGTGTACTTTTTAATTTAGGGCCCAATGGAATCCATTTTATTTTTCCCTAAATTCTGTGTTTTATGATTTATTACAAATTTATATAAACTTTAACAATTTAATCAAGCTTTTAAAATGTAATCAAATTAAATATAACAATTATTTACTACAATACATTGCATTTTTATTTTTAGTTCATGTGTTCATGTCCTTATTGAGACTACAGATGCTAAAAACACAGTTGAGCGCCACATGTGTGTGAGTTTGTATATCAGATGAAACCATGCCGTTCATTCACACAGAGACACGCAGAAATTACTTATTGTCGCATTTATTTTTGCTGTGTGAGAGGCTGTTATATTAATCCATATCGTATCGTAACACAATTTAAGATATTTTTGATGAAATACAATGTCTTAGTGAGGCCTGCATTGCCAGCAAGATCATTTCCTTTTTTAATGCCCAGAAAACTACTAAAGTTATATTTAAAACAGTTCATGTGATCTTTTGTTTCGAATCAGTGGTTCGGAGCACGTATCAAACTGCCAAAGTCACATGAACTATTGAAATTTCGAAACACTTATGACGTAACGAAGCCTCGTTTACTGAAATCACGTGATTTTGGCGCTCCGAACCACTGATTCGAAACAAAAGATTCGTAAAGCTTCGAAGCTTCATGAAGCAGTGTTTTGAAATCGCCCATCACTAGATATTGTTGAATAAAGTCGTTATTTTGTTTTTTTTGGCGCACAAAAAGTATTCTCGTCGCTTTATAATATTGAGATTGAACCACTGTAGTCACATGAACTGTTTTAAATAAGTTTTTAGTACCTTTCTGGGCATTGAAAAAGGAACTGATCTTGCTGGCAATGCAGGCCTCACTGAGCCATTGGATTTCATCAAAAATATCTTAATTTGTGTTACGAAGATGAACGAACGGTGTAGAACGACATGAGGGTGAGAAATTAATGACAGAATTTTCATTTTTGGGTAAACTAACCCTTTAAAGGTTAGGTGTGTAATTTGGCAATGAAACTGAAAAATATTTCCAGAACTTTCTCAAAAAAGGCAATGTTTTATAGCATCTTAGATCAGCACTGTTTATACTCTTTGATGGAATCAACAAAAATTGCAGGAGAGCCCTTTTGCCTGATGTCACCAAGCCCTTTTATTTTTAAACCCCTCATGACCAGGCTTCATTTTTAAATTAATTTGCAATGGATAAACTCATGTCCCACCCTATGTAGTCAGTTTATTCTTGGTCTTTTGAAAGATCTGATATACTGAATCCAGTTTCTGATTTCAGATTAAATTAAATTGCTTTGGTGTTCATTACAGTTCTTCCCACCTAGATGATTAAACCTCAGACTGGATCATATCCAGCTTAGAAAACACATCATAAAAATAACATTTGCTTCCCTAAAGACTTAAATTGGAATGTAAAAATTGTCCCCCAATCTGGCTAATTATGATGATATTATAATCTTCATTTGACCTTTGACTCCTTATTCTGTATCCTGCATCTGCAAATCAGTTTCCCCACAGCAGCAGCTAATCACTCTTGAGGACCGTGTCCATGAGCCCTTATCGTCAGCGGACAGCTGCTGCGGTGTGTTTGAATGGAGGCGACGTTTGTTCAGCGTTCATTGTGCTCATGACCACAGCCCCCTAACACACCGCTTCCCTGCTATTGTTTACAGAGAGAAAAGGGAAAAAACCTGGCAGGAGCTTTCATGATAATCTTTGAAATGTTCGTGAATAGGAGAAGAGGGTGAAACGCTCGGTAAAGAAAGAGTAAAACGCTCAAGGTTGTTTGCATTGCAAGCCTGCACTACGCTATTTGAAACAAACAAAGCTAACAGCTAACAGCTAGTTATTGTTATTGCATTTAACTCTGCTGTTCACACTTGACATGTGTTTACTTACCGATTTAGGAATAAGTTCACTGCACTATTTAATGTCCTATAGAGCTAGATCTGTGTTTTGTTTTTTTTTTTATCTGATAACCTACCTTAGGGTGGTTTTAGCTGTTTTATTAGCATAGTCAATATCAAGGAGAGTTTACTGTCTGCTTTCAGGCAAAAGCAAAAAAAAAAAATCATTACAAAATTACAAATAGCATGAGACAGAACTGTATTTTGGGACGAGGATAAAACTTAGGTGTTCCTCAATAAATAGAAGTGTTGTTGCTAGGGTTCTCCGCTACTAGCTACGCAGGTAAACGATTGGCTGAAACGTTGCATGCCTCTTCTATTTGTAGCCAGTAAAATCTCCTGCGCCTTTTTTTTTAGTAAATTGCCTGGAGAAATTGAACAAAATAACTGAAAGGGGAGAGGGGGGGTTGCGTTTCATCTAATTGAGAGCTTCATATTATCTGTGCGGAGAAGATAAGCCCTGTTCTCTTAACAGTTATTACTCACTCTGTTTGTAAGTATGTTTCATCCTTTCTATTGCACTCTGAGGTTTCAGGCCTGCTATCTCTCTTCCTCCTGCTGCAAAGCTTTTCCGCCAGTGCAACTGCTCAAACATGCAAACTCCAAAATGGAGGCCAAATCATGTGACCGTGAGCAGCCATTTTCTGTATGACTGCGCAGTCAAGTTTGAGTCAAGAGAAAGATGTTCGTTTACATTGCTGAACGAATGTTTTTTGGGGGAAAAAAAGATGGATTTATTGTTTAATATTGACATTCTAACAGACAGGTGTGCATAAAACAATAATATGGTTCCAATAGATTTATTGCTGTTGTACACAGATGATGTACACTGCACTGCAATTATTTTTAAATTCTTGATTTAAACATAAAGCTACCTAATTTTGTTCTTACAAAGAAAAAAAATACCAGTGGGGTAAGAAAAATTTAAATTATATTGTCTAAAAACAATATTACATTTTACACTATTTCAAAATTGAACTAAATTTTAAAAAATATGTTAATAATAATAAAAAATATTTACTGGCAATCAAACATTTTTGCAATGTGGCTTGTAGAAACATCACTTGAAGCCAGAAACACCAGACACCAGTTTCTTTCCGCAGAAATGGCTCCTGATATGAATATTGTGAACATATGGTGAATTATTTATGAATGACTAACCCCAGATGCCACACTTGTTAAAATGTGATAAAATGTATAAATGCATTCTCATCTGAAGCTGAATTTATAATTGATGACTACTGAGTATTCATTTTAAAGCTTTTTTGGTTCAAGTACTTTTTGAAACGCTGTGAGTCTACTGCACAAATTAAACCACCTGAATTATTTTCCGGGATAATAATGAGATGGACAGGTGTGCCTAATATTAATCTATCTATCTATCTATCTATCTATCTGTCGATCTATCTATCGATCTATCTATCTATCTATCGAAATTATTAATTTGATTATTAATTCAATGAAAATAAAATGAAATTAACATAAAATGTATGTTGAATGAAAAAAAATTAATGACATGAAAATATATATTTTGGTGTATATGAAATTTTATCTTATTTTTATCTTATAAATTGTGCTGTGACTTTGCACCTGTCGTTTGAGTAAGAGTTTGAGCGAGTCAGCATCTAGACACTGGACAAACACTGGTGAGTGATGGGCGCACAGTTGCACACGTCAAACAGCTTGTGTTGCTGTTGTCTCTGTTCGTTTTTGCCTGGTCTTCTGTGTGGGGTGCATCGAGCAGATGGGTCTCGGCAGATTAGATGGACAGATGAGTGGAAGTAGGGTGGCTGGGGGGAGGGGTGACCTCAGCATGCTGACCCTTGAGATGTAAGATTTAGATGAAAGGGCAAGACATTGCACCAACAAGGCTGTGTAGAGAAGTAGGGCCATTACGTTCCTCTTTAAAAAAAAAAAAAATAATCATTACTATTAAGAACATTGCCCCCCAAATTCTCATTACTGTAATGTGTCTGGAAGTTTTTTAAATGCTTATTATTTATTCTTATTATAGTGATTCTCCTTATTGTAATATAAATTCCCTTGGAGTAGTTAATTTTTTTGGTCATGTTTTAATTGCATAGGGCTAAGTAAGTTTGTGTCTGTGTGTATAATAATAATTATTAATATATATATATATTGTTAAATAAAATTGTTTACATAAGTATTATATCATGTGTATGTATATATATATATATATATATATATATATACTATATATATACACACACATATATATAACTATACTATATTATATATATAAAATAAATAATGTGTAGTTTTTGTGTCTTTTTGATGTTTTTGCATTACGGTAATGAGAAAATAATGGGAAAAAGTACATTTGAAATAGTGCTGTCAAACAATTAATCGTGATTAATCGCATCCAAAATAAAAGTTTGTGTTTACATAATATATATGTGTGTTTACTATGTATATTTTTTATGTATATACAAATACACACACATGCATGTATATGTATATGTGTATTTAACAAAAATATATTATATTTATATATAAAATATTTATATTTATATATAATATAAATTATATATAAATATACATGTATACATTTCTTAAATAAATACATGTGTGTGTATCCATAATAAATATACACAGTACACACACATATATTATGTAAACACAAATTTTTATGTGATTAATCGTTTGACAGCACTAATTTTAAATCATTGTCTTGAATAACTGAATGCCTCTTTTTCATTTTAAAATCTTTCTAATCTACAACCATTAAAAATGAACTTTTGTTTTATCTTTGCTCTGTCTTTGGACTGTAGATGAAGATGGCACTGTATAAAGTTCCCCTCTGTGATGGTGATGCCACTTGTCTGATAAGTAGGTTGAAAAATGGACCCCTGGGACGCAATCCAGGGCCACACAGACAGGGGCCACGCGGAGTAATTAAAGCGTCCACATCCAGACAGCAGATCTGTTGGTGTTCAGTAATCCGCCTGGCATATGGAGATGAACAGAATTAACGCAGAGACGAAAACAAATGAATTAAAGCGGCCAGAAGCTTAAGAGCAAATATTTGTTTTTTTGGTGACCTGTCAGGATTCTCCGCTGAGCTGAAGTGGTTTAGACAGACGCTCGCTGACCCAGAGCAAGTGTGCTCCAGGAGGATCTGTCTGCTGTGACGTAGATGAGAATCTTGACTTTGTTGTTGCAATTGATTGGATGTTGCATCAAGGTTTTATCGAAGAAGTCTGTGGTAGTCATTGTGATAGTTTTAAACATGTATTCACTGTGCACTTCATTGAGTATGTTGTAGTAAATGAGCTAGATCTTTGTGTTTTAAAATTAAGAAATCATTTTAAAGAAAGAAAATAAGCAGTATGTTACTTAGAGCCATGCTACAGTGTGTGTTTGACATGTCTGGGCCTGTATGGTGACCGGGGGTGGGCAGAGACAGATCACTTCTCTCCATGGCAGTAAGTCAGGCTGTTAATGTCTAATTGGCACCTAATGAGAGACTGCGGTCTGACAGCCTCTGAGATCCGCTCTCATTACCTCTTCAGAGCCCACAACATCTCTGACTGTGTTCATCTGAGAGCCGTGCTTCATCTTTAAACTCTTTAAACGATCAGGTCAGTGTGTGATATTAATCAGCCCAATCAGGAAAAAAAAAAAAAAAAAACTCTGAATTATTATCATCATCATCCTCTCATAACTCAAAGTATATTAGTAAAGTAATTACATCAGTTTTGAGGATTTAAGTTTTTTATTAGAAATGTTTCGTTTCCATCAAAAGCTCTTTAGGTTTATTTTAAACTTGTCTCTGAGCCAAAGCAAATATAATACATGTATCTAGTTACATACTATAGGATTATAGAGATCAAGCTCACTGTGTATCAGCTGATCGTAAAATAACATGTGTTTCAATGTTCTCAAGCCACTAATCTGACTATTTTTTTTTAGATTTTCCACAGGATAAGACATCTGCTTTCAAAAAACCCTTCACATTAATACTTAAATCTCTCACAAGGATTAACTGAACTGAATTTAACCACTGTAGATTTCTGTTTGTGTAAGTAAATAACATTCATTTAATTTGTCTTGAGGATACAAACAACTCCAGTGTAAAACAATACATGCACTTTTAACTATTGCTCTTTTTCACTTTAGGCTAGCAGAGAACATTAAAATTGTGTTTTAAAAAGTAAATAGTGTTGATTTTGAGTTCAGGCCATTTTTTGGATTCTGTAACAATGAGTTATTAGCATTGTTGCTAAAGCTAACTGAAAGTCTCACTTGATTCAGCTGTTAGGATGCTAGTTCTAATGCTGACAGATGTATAGTATATTTTTATTAGACATATGAGATATGTTTGTAGAATAGCCTGGGAATTATATGAATGAAACCAGGAAACTTTAGGCTTCTATTAGGCCTGAGTAGACCTCAGGTCTCTATGGCCCTGTTTACACCTGGTATTAAGATGCGTTTTGGTCGATCGGATCACAAGTGGACGACACTAAATACAGGTGTAAAAGGGGTGTAAAACGTTTTGAGCTTGTCCACTTTCGACCACTTTTCCAGAGGTAGTCGAAAACACATTCGACCGGATTGCTGTAGACGCTCATGTGGTCGAATTGTGTTTGAATAGCCACAAAAGTCCACCTACTCTCCGCCTACTGACCTAATGTGTAAACATTATGAGAAGCGCGCTAGCCAGACAGGATTTAAGCTTTGTCAGCTGAAGACCCAAGTTTGGTTTGAAGATGAAAAATGTACCAAGCACAATGTTCTCTTACCATTCCTGATTTCTTACACACACTCACTGTATTCGGTGTCGTCTTGCGGCTGTCAGAGCAGAAACGAAAGCTGCTGCTGTCCTGAAATCAAGACAGAAGTGGTGGAAAGTCGACAATAGAGACGGATTAAAACACCAGGTGTAAACGGTTATGTGTCTCTTGCATCTACTTGTGATCTGATCAACCAAAACGCATCTTAATACCAGGTGTAAACAGGGCCTATGACTACACTGCATGTTTCACTTCAGCAAATTTGTGGTACAATAAGTGGGCGAGTCTGCACCAGTCACTAAATGGTACAATGAAATTAAGCTGCTTTTTTTATTTATATGTTATATATATATCACTTTCTTGATATATGGTTTTTAATATGTTCTCTTGATGAGGAATTAATTGTGGATAAAGGAGGATGGGCTAATAAAAAGATTGAGAAATATACGCTTATTGGTTAAACAGGTTGGGAGAAACTGTATAAAAGAGAGAGCTGCAAACGAGATTGTTAGAAGTTCAGCTGGCATCTCAGCTTTTTTGACTCTACCAATAAAGCCTGATCTTTGGCATATGGACCTTTTTAACTTGAGAGATTTTTTTGCAAAGAAGAGAAGACTTATTCTACAACAGATGCTACCTTGGTTTTCCTAAGAGACGTGGCAGCCTCCAGCCTAGTTGTGGTTAATGAGTAAAACTGGATTGGCAGGATTACATGTATGCCCCAAAATTGATCTAATTCAGAAAACAATGTTTGCTCGGAGGCAGAAGCTGAACCTGCGCTCCTCATCTGACTGCTCTCTTAACTCCGCTGTACTGTATGTGCATTAACGTGCCTCCCGCATGAGTTCATCTGCATAAGATGATACAGTAGCGCCTCAGGATATGAACAGATGGGAGTGTTTAGCAAACTCACAGCCCACCTTCTCCCCCCGCCGCAGTGCGGCGCCCCCCACGGGCGGCTCTGTTAACCTGTCACTTGTCATCACAGGAGATCCAGGCACCATATGCCCAGAGCACCAGAACCTCACCAGACATGAAAGCGGATGCGGAGAGGAACAGGGGAGCTTCTTTTTTTGTGGTGTCTGTTGCGATCAAAGATCTGTCAGTTTGCTCTGCATAATGTGGAAAACTGTTCTGATCATGCAACGTCTGCTTCTTAGATTGATCTCTGGGATATGTTACCAGCTCATTGATCCACCGCAGACACCTGTGAGAAACTCCTGTTGACTAACAGTTCAAACCTGAAACGCTTATCAGCATTTGCGAGTAGGCGATCAGGATAAATGACTTCCTGAGCTCTGCTTTATGTATGTATTTATGTATTTATTTTACTATTATTTATATTATAGTGGGTTTTTTTTAAGATTTGTCATTTTTTATTGTACATTTTCTGTATATTATATAAATAGTGTAAAATAGTGAATGTGTGTGTATATACAGTATGTATGTGTATATATATATATATATACACACATTATATATATAAGCTATATAAACACAAACACACATACCGTATACTATATTTTGTATATTAAATAGGCTTTCAAACTTCAAAAATATGCAAAAGCACAAAACTTGGTCCAAAAAGTCTTTCCCCCTGTTTCACAGACAAAGTTTAAGCTAGTCCTAGACTAAAATGCATGTTTGAGCTGTTTTAACTGAAAGCAACTTGCACTGCCATATCTTAAAATATGGCAGTGTTATTGTTTTGTCTCAAGATGCACACCAGTAAAGTTTTTTTTCTAGGGTACGTTTATAAAAGCTACTTAAATGTCCTAATTGAACTAAGGCCTAATCGTGGCTTAGTCTATGCCCTGTCCGTGAACCCGGGCCTTTGTGTGACAATCGGACTAAATTTTAAGTTGTTATTCTCCAAAAATCTCAATAGTAGCCGTAGATTTCCTTGCCACGCAAGTATTGTTTATGATTCGTGAACAAATCTATGTTTTGAGTCGGATCTTTTGAATGAATTTGGTTCTAAATGATTCATTCCCAACAAAAACTAACAAACTTGAATGCACTGTTCTTTTAAATATGACTGTAGCTGCTGTGCTTGATCATTCGTATTCAGTGTTTACATTTTTAGAAGAAAATGTGAGTGGTACTTGCAAAAGTCACTAGAGTATTGTAAGTGGTCGCCAGGGCATTGATAACCAGTTGCTAGGTCTCAATGATATTTTGGTGCCCAAATTTAGCATTAAAGAGATAGTTCACCCAAAAATGATTCTATCATTTACTCACCCTCAAGTTGTTCCAAATCTGTATGAGTTTCTTTCTTCTGCTGAACACAAAAGAATATATTTTGAAGAATATAGGTAACCAAACAGTTGTGAGGCACCACTGACATCCATAGTAGGAAAAAAAATACTATGGAAGTCAATGGGGCCCATCAACTTTTTGAAGAAATTCAGGTTTGGAACAACTTGAGGGTGAGTAAATGATGACAGAATTTTCATTTTTGGGTGAACTATCCCTTTATGGGAGTGATTTTTTGGTCAATTTTATCAAAAAATTTAAGTCCAATCTTTTAAAAAAGTAACAGTATTCTTTTTTCTAAATACAACAAAGATTATTGGAATATTTTTACAAGAAAATAATATTTCTACTTCAAAATTTCATGTAGAAATTTTGCCATTCATGTAGAATTTTTTGCTGTTTGTTGTCAAAATTGTTTGCAATTTCTTTGTTAATAATTATTCATGAAATTTGCGCCAAAAAAAACAAAATAACGACTTATATAGTAATGGCCGATTTCAAAACACTGCTTCATGAAGCTTCGGAGCGTTATGAATCTTTTGTGTCGAATCATGATTCGGATAGCATGTCAAACCGCCAAACTGCTGAAATCATGTGACTTTGGCGCTCTGAACCGCTGATTCATAACACTCCGCAGCTTCCTGAAGCAGTGTTTTGAAATCAGCCATCACTATAAGTCGTTATTTTGTTTTTTTGCCGCACCAAAAATATTCTTGTCGCTTTATAATATTAATATTGAACCACTGTACTCACATGAACTGATTTAAATATGTTTTTAGTACATTAATGGATCTTGAGAGAGGAAATGTCATTGCTGGCTATGGAGGCCTCACTGAGCCGTCGGATTTCAACAAAAATATCTTAATTTGTGTTCCGAAGATGAACGAAGGTCTTACGGGTGTGGAACGGCATGAGCGTGAGTAATAAATGACATTATTTTCATTTTTGGGTGAACTAACCCTTGAATATTTAGAGTTCAGGGTTTGTATTTGAATAGTGATAGTGGTGTTTGCCTTAACATGCACTACTAATTAAACCATGCAGTCTTGTCTTTTATATTTAAAATTTCCCTCACAGCGCCATTTTGATGCAGCAAAAAGTGTGCCAAGGGCTTCTTGTAGCACACGGGACGGCACTGTCCGATTTCAAAAGGCTTAGTCCATCAAAAGAGCTCCATGTATTACATGTATAATGCATAAAAAAATTTTACTCCGAATGTTCAGTCACATGAATTTTGAGTAAGACATTGCTGGGGGCTTGACGTCCTCAGAGGCAGGACCCTAAAAAGGGATTATTTTCTTTCTCCCCCTCTCTCTCTCTCTCCTTCAGAGCTTATTCCTGCGAGGAGGAGACGGGGAGAATGTCTTGGTGCAGTAGCCTAGTGACACATTGCTCTGATCTGCCTCCAGCAATACCACCAACCCCCCGTCTCCACCCGCTTCCACTTGGTGCTAATGTCAAAGCCTACGAGTCACTCCGCTGGTTGCCACAGTAACCAACTCACCTTCCTCTTGCCTGTCAAATCACACCTAAAGAGACAGATTTGTCTCGTAGTGAAGAGTCAGATAGAATGCAAACCGCAAAATAGACACATCTCTGAAATAGCTAAAAGCTCGATATTTTTTTTTGTTCAGTACAATGCCAGAAAAAGAACAGCTGTCAAGGAAAGAGAAAGAATGGTGGTTTGGTGAGGGGGGTGTTCTGGGTAGAAAGTGGGTGTATCAGACATGACAACCCGACTTTTGCAAATTTGCAAGCTTCACAGGACAGCTGTATTCCGCAAAAGAGCGTCTGGCTCTCTGTACTGTCTGTCTGCCGCAGAGCACAAGCTGTCTGCTCGTCACAGCACTGCAGGCGGCAGCCACAGAGGAAACACAGCCTTTTGGCACCTGGGCGTTTAACCTGCATTTTACTGCATGTGCTGACAGGCAATTAAACCGTAGCCAGGGGCTAATTACCTCAGATAGCAGCAGCTGCAGTTGAGACGAGAGGTAAAAATTCGAGCACATCAAAAATGGCGTTTGTTCGCTTAAATTACGAAGATGCATGTTAGCATGTCCGACAGTATAAGACGAAAGATCTGTGATTAGAGGATTTATGTAATGTGGGTTCCTGGAAACTTTATCACGTTTTTGCACGAGGGCAAATGTGGCTTTCGGGGAAGATGTACAGAGCTAAAAGAACAATGTCAACTCCACAAAAGCGTAATGGAGTAATTGTCGGTCTCCACGGTAACATTCAATGCACATTGTTCAGGTGGAGCAGCTGACAGAAAGACCATTACGTACTAACCCTGAGAGAGAGAGAAAGAGAGAGAGAGAATACTCTGATTTTGCATCCTTTTCATCATGTGTTGTGCAGAACTGAAGTATAACATGAAAAATGTTTGTATTGCTAAAGAACTAGCATTTTCTGGTTGGTTGTGCTTGCTACGGCATTTTTTCTACTCTGTATATATAAAGTAGTAGACCCTTTGACTCTTTGATCTGACCCTTACATTTCTTTGTCGATCTAATTTAATGTAGTCAGGTTGATACAGTCATAATAAAAATATAGTTGACTGTTTCATTTTTAAAGGGATAGTTCACCCAAAAATGAAAAATCTGTCATCATTTACTCTCCCTATGAGTTTCTTTGTTCTGTTGAAAACAAAAGAAGATATTTTGAAGAATGTTGCTGACCAAACAGTTTCTGGTTTCCAAAAACTTTCTGTTTACCCACATTCTTCAAACAATCTTCTTTTGTGTTCAACAGAACAAAGAAACACATACAGGTTTCAAACAACCTAAGGGAGAGTGAACTAGCCCTATATATATATATATATATATATGTATGTGTGTGTGTGTTTGTGTGTGTGTAATGATATAATTTATAATCCCTGATAACTTTCTTTTTTTTTTTAGCATAGTGTCACATTGGTGAGTTTTACGTGGGAAAGCACCACTCATTTTCTTTAATTTTTTTTTTTAATTTTGTCAGAATATTTATTTATTTAGAATTATTGTTATTTGTTTTAATTTTTTAAATATACACAAGTATACATACAATATATATATATATATATAATATTTAAAGGTACAGTTTCTAATTTTTGGCCCTAATTTTTCGGTTAAAAACAAAACTGCATGCATTTTGCAGAAGAACATTGTTTTGGTTGTGCTTTGCTCTGTGTGACTGTGCGAATGAATATGGGTACACTACTGCTCATAAAACATTCACTACTAGGCTATATAACCAGTTTAGATGGAAAGGATCTCAAGCTGACTAGCTAAAGATGTTACTGTAGTTACACCTATTAATAGATAAACGGTACTTCCTTGAAAATAAAAACCATCACAGTGCTACAACCACCATAATGAAATGACCCTTCACAATAGATAATGCTTTACAATAAACTCTGTTAGAGATCTATATGGCAATGCATCCGTTCAATAAAAAATACCTCACCTTTTACAACATTTCAAAACCCCCAGTTCTCGTATTCTCCGAAAAACAAAGCCACAAATGTTGATTCTTGTTTTATTACGAGCTCTGTCATGTTCTTTTTTTGCCAGCAGACTCTCCTCCTTTCAGTGTTTGTTTAAAACAGGTGATTCCCCAGAGGTTTGAGATTTAGCAAGCTCCATGTCAACCTTTCTCACTCATTGTGACAACTAACCTATGCCACTTTTTCTCAACTTTTCTCTATTTACGGATATGTCGAAACCCGCATGAGCGAGTGATGCGTGTACGCAATTTCCCACGAGAACAATCCCGCTAGGTCTGAAATATAAACATTTATCATGCTTATCATAGTGAATCAGGGTAAGACAAAAATCTGGAAGAAGGATTAATGATCTATTGACTCGTTATTTCAATATAAAACAGTTCACTTGCTTTGTCTTTGTTGAAAATCCTCAGTAATTTTGTATGCAGCCTACTGCGTCTAGTTGACATGGGGAAGTGTTGTCCGGAAGTCCCGTGATACAGGTAACCGTCTGTTCCTGTTTACTCTGACAGAGATGGCAGTCCTGCCGGCAGTCACGAGGGGATGGAAACTTCCCCCCTGGAGCAATTAAAACCTGAGGATAATTGACAGGGTGTTATCACACTTCATCTCTCCACTAACTCGAGGAGAGAGAGAGAGAGGTGCATGAAGATTATTTGCAAATAAGCCTGGTCATCAGATATCCATTTCACAGAGAACACATTGAGGGCCACTGGCTCCTTTAAGCTGCCACAGATTCTATACCTTGTAATGTGTAAGCGTCAAAGCATAAATCAATTAATCTACATAGCATTTGGTACATGCTTTTATCCAAACTGACTTACTGTGCATTCAAAGTAAAATTTTATCAGGATATGTGTTACCAAGGAACTGATCCTGTGACAGAAATGTGAAGTGTTTTTTCTCTCCAAAAGGAGGCTAACATAATTTTTTAGTTTCAATTTTAGTCCATAAAGCTGTACTATTTTATTGTCATCAACTCCTCACTGTAAATAAAACTCGTTTCCAGTAAGCACCGTTATAAAAGATTAACAGGATCTAATTTAGCACATGATTTGACATTATAGGCTTCAGTTTGCTGCAGTTTTTTATATCCAGGAGTTTAATGAACTGAGCACAACAGCAAGGACACGTACTCTCACACTTACTGTTGTACGCTTTCATCTGTCCATCTATCTTTCATTTGTCTCTTTCTACTCTTTCGCTCTCCATCACTCTCTCTCTCTCTCTCTCTCTCTCTCGCACTCGGTCCTGAATATTTAATGTCTTTGAATTACAGTGCCTCTCATCCATAATGAAGAGATATCAGACAAATGGAGCTTCTGCCTTCAGTCGCTCGTTTCGCAGCTGAGAAGCTAAATGATTTTAAGGGTCAGGTTTGTTTGAATATCTAATCCAGATTCGGTCTCCAGGGCTGCTGTGTTCCCTGACTCAGCTGGATAAATTTCCTATCAGCTGCTGCTAATCGCTGAGATGGGTTGCAAAAATGAAACCTCAAACCACTGGGAAGGTAATCATGTTATGTAGAAATTATTATACACTACCGGTCAAGCGTTTGGAATAATTAAGATATTTTACTGTTTTTGAAAGAAGTCTCTTATTGCTCACCAAGGCATTTATTTAATTGAAAATGCAGTAAAAACAGTAATATTTATTACAATTAAAAAATATATTTTAAAATGTAATTTATTCCTGTGATGCAAAGCTGAATTTTCAGCATCATTACTCCAGTCTTCAGTGTCACATGATCCTTCAGAAATCATTCTAATATACTGATTTGCTGCTCAGTTATCAATTATTATTCCGGACGAGCCCCCAGTTTTATGTTACATCTCTATTAGTCTCTAGGGTTTCACAGGGGCGTCAACATAAACCAGAACAAAACTAATTAGAACAACCTTGTACAAGTTGCATTATTATCGGTGCTCAAATATTAATAATATTCCTTATTATTATCAATGTTAAAAACAATTTGTGCTAGTTAATATTTTTGTGGAAACCATGATACATTTTTTCAGGATTCTTTGATGAATAGAAAGTTCAAAAGAACAACATTTTTATTTGAAATAGAAATCTTTTGTAACATTATAAAAGTCTTTACTGTAACTTTTGTCAATATCAATTTAATGCATCCTTGCTGAATAAAAAAAGAAAAACAATTTTCTTACTGACCCAAAACTTTTGAACGGTTTCCACAGAAATATTAAGCAGCACAACTGTTTTCAACATTTATAAAAAGAAATGTCTCTTGAGCACCAAATCATCAGTACAGTGGTGTATTTTAAAAAACAAACAATATTGTAAAAATTCAGAAAGTTTTCTGCTAGGGTTAGAGTGTGGGTAGACTTTAGTCTAAGTCTATGCAATGTCCCCATTTAAATAGGCTAAGTAAATGTGTGTGTGTGTGTGTGTGTGTGTGTGTGTGTGTGTGTGTGTGTGTGTGTGTGTGTGTGTGTGCGTATGTATATACAGTAACAGGATAGGCCACGTTTCCCTGACAACAGCAGCTGCTGTCAACATCTCACTCTCTGACAAATTATGCTTTTTACAGCCGTGTTAATTGCATTCCATCTCTCTCTCTCTGTCTCTCTCTCTCTCTGATAAAGACTGATCAAACTGAACCTCACTTATTAGCATGATTAGGCTTTATTAAACGCCTGGGTCTCTTGCTCTTGTTGTTTTTTTTTTTTTTTTTTTTTAGGAAACTCTCCCCCACTTTATTTTGTATAATGCGGTGACACTTGCTTTTGTGCTTTTACTTCTGTTTAGAATTAAACAAATTCCTTACCTGCGTAAGCTTAAATGTTTATTTAGCTTACTTTTTGTGTTGTTTAGAGTTATAAATCAGCTGAACAGTTTAGGTTAAGTTTAGTGTACAACATTTATACGACAAAGATGTACTAAAAACTGAATTTTTTTTTCTTTGTACAGATGGCAATAATATCAAAACTATCCCCGTTTACACGGATCCACAAAAATGACTAAAAAAGCTGTATTACGCATGCCAGACAAGTAGTTGGCGATGTCACTTTGTAAAGAAAGACTACGTGCCTGCGCATACGCATTCTTTTACAGAGCCCTCGTCTCGCACATGCCTAGCCACTTTATTTTTTAGTTTACTGCACTTTGGTATTCTTCTCGTTATTTCCCTATAGCGTTCACAGAAAACACCTTATTTCCACGTTAAAAATAAGGTACTGTCACCATTTTCACAGATTTGCGTTTTTGCAGTTTATACAGAGATGATAACTGTAACGTTTTTAAAAACTTTCACTTTGAAACCCGTTTTCAAAAGTTTGCATTTTCAGGCCACCAAAACGCTGTTGTCGTGTAAATGAACAGTTCTTTGGCATGTGTGTTCCACATTTAAGTGAGCTGAATAAATATGAGGTCTATAAAATCATGTGGTGTAAAATGTCATTATGAGTTTGTATGAATCAGCTAACAGAAACATTTCAGAACCTGATTTCTGGGGTTAACCTTTGGTAAATGCCACATCAACAATATTAGCATTAAATATAATGTTTAATTTTTGTTGGTTGGTTTTAGCAGGTGTACAGAATTAGACAGTGTTTTTTTTATTATAAGAAAATAAAATTGGCTTGTTTAGCCCATGATTTTATGAGGTCAGAATCTTCAAGTGAAGCAGGGACTTATTTGTAATTGCTCACAAAATGTTTGTGCTAAAACAGATTGTACATTTGACAGGCTTATGTTCATTTAGGTTATCTGAAAACGGTTTTATTTCAAATAAATGTTTTTCTTTTGAACTTTCTTTTTAATTCTGACTTTATATCTCGCAATTCTGACTTTATATGATGCAATTCTGACTTTATATCATGCAATTCTGACTTTATATCACACAATTCTGACTTTATATGACGCAATTCTGACTTTATATCATACAATTCTGATTTTATATCTCGCAATTCTGACTTTATATCTCACAATTCTGACTTTATATGACGCAATTCTGACTTTATATCATGCAATTCTGACTTTATATGATGCAATTCTGACTTTATATCTCGCAATTCTGACTTTATATCACACAATTCTGACTTTATATGACACAATTCTGACTTTATATGACGCAATTCTGACTTTATATCACACAATTGTGAGTTTAAATCACGCAATTCTGAGAAAAAAGTCAAAATTGTGATATAAAAAGTTGCAATTACCTTTTTTATTTTTTATTTCATGGCGGAAACAAGCTTCCATAAGTTTCTACAAAAACATTAAGCAGCACAACTGCTTTTAACATTGATAATAATAATCAATGTTTCTGGAGCACCAAATCAGCATATTAGAATGATTTCTGAAGGATCATGTGACACTAAAGACTGGAATAACGATGCTGAAAATTCAGCATGTCATCACAGGAATAAATTACATTTTAATATATATTCAAATAGAAAACAGTTATTTGAAATTGTAATAATATTTCACAATATTGCCATTTTTACTGTATTTTTAATAGTAATCGCCCGATATTGATTTTTTAGAACCAATACCGATAATTTGTGTGTTTATGTGCCTGATAACCGATATGCAGAACTGATATTTATTTACTGTTATACTTCTGTTTTTGACATGATTACAACACCACTGAACTGAACAAACCATTTTATTTATAACAATCACTCCCTCCTAGCATAGAAAACAAAACAAATCTTATTTATACACCAATAAATAGAGGGTCTGAAAGTTAAAAAAAAAAAAAAAAAAAGTGCACATTTACTAAACTGTTTTTGTTTAAAAAATAAAATCTTCGATGAGGCAAAAAAAATAAAATAAAAAAAATAACCCAAAAAAAACAGGTCAAATAAATAAAGCACACAAAAGTAATTCTAACCAATTAAAAATAAGAAATAAAACAATCTAAACCGCCTGAAAAATAGCATTGTTATTTTAATGTAGCTTAATACTCCCAGTTGAGCAGAACTAGGTTGTGGTGTAACACATCTAATTTGTGCATTAATAGCTGTTATGTTAAATAAAGTTTACTAATTACAGCAAAGCAGGTAAGTATACTTTACCTGTGCATGCTGTTGTCTCGTCTCCCCTCAGATGCGCTGTAATGGCGATCCTGTGCGCAATTCTCAAAACACCCACAAGATGGCGGCGCTTATCGGTAAATCTGATATAACAAAACTGATTATGGTAAAATGCTTAAATATCGGTAAAAATATCGGTAATTCGATATATCGGTCGATCTCTAATTTTTAACAGTAGTGCACTTCTTATGCAATGTTGACAACAAAAATTTTGAACAAAATTCATTCATTGACTTTTTAGACATCATTATTAGTAATGTCTGATTCACAAATGAATTATTCTATTGAATTGACTCATATAATCAACAGTAAGCACCTTAGCAGGCACCACTAACAAAATATTTATTTCACAAATACTTTTGTGTGATGACTCAAAATAATGTGTGAACAGCTTGAATAAAAAATTCACTGTATTGAATCAGACTTCACAACATTATCAAATACTCACTGAAGGCTTTTCTCTGCAGTTCACGTTGCAGACAGGCCGCTGTCAGGCGAGCTGGATCGTTAGTATTGATCACACTCTATTGTACAGTGTACACACAAACACACACACACACACACACACACACACACTTAAACCAATTAACTTCTCAGATACCTTATGGACTGTCGTCAGAGCCGAGGGAACGGATTCATGTTGATTGTGTTCAATGTTTTTGTGTGTCATTTGGAAGGTGACACATGCTAGATCTTAAATGTGATATTAGAAACTCTGTTAAAGAAGGTGTATAATTTCCCTTGCTCTTTTGAAACAAACTGCTCTGACATTCACCTTTTATTTACATTTATGGAAACTAAGCTGCAAATTTGGTCTTTCAGAAATCATCATGGTGTTGATGTCAGTCAAAACCACAGGCTCATTAGCATATGACCTCCCACATTTACATATTAATGCTTATTCAGAATTCAGCAACTTGGCCTGCATGACAAACAGCAGTGTTGAACTATAACATACACAGATGCATGCCAGTCATAACAACTACTATAACATAATTTAATATGGAAGCTTGTTTCCACCATGGAATATGACTTTTTTCCTCAGAATTTTGAGTTTGTATCTCACTATTCCTACTTTATTGCCCGGTTTCACAGACAAGGCTTAGGCCTATAGTCCCAGACTAAGATGCATGTTTTGCAATGTTTTTTTTTTTTCTAATGCACATTTTAAAAAGCTACTTAATTTAACTAAGGCCCAATCCTGGCTTAATCTAAACCCTATCTGTGAAACCAGGCCTATATCTCACAGTTGCTAATTTATATCTCACAGTTCTAATACAAACTTGCAATTCTGACTTGCAATTCCGACTTTAGACATAAACTCTGAATTGCGAGATATAAACTCGAAAGTCAGAATTGCGAGAAAGTCACAATTTTTTTTGTTGTTGTTGTTTTTTTAATTCCATGGCAGAAACAAGCTTTCATAATTTACATACTTACATGACTTACAGTAGCAGAAAGTTTATTTTGTTATTTATATTATTTTTTATAAATTAAACAAGTTGTTTTTATTAAACTTAAAAATTAAACTTTTTTGTTTTCAGTTTAAGTATAATTTTATTAAAGTCTTAGTCTCAGCATAGTCTCACATTTACAGTACAATTATTTCATAAAAATTCATACAAGTTAAATTGTTAATTAGCAAAACTATAAAATATGTACAAGTGGGTGTTTTGTAGTGAGGGGGTTATGAAAATGCATTGCGGGAAAATGTGCCAGTTTGTATTGATTTCAAATTGTGTTGTTTGTTTGATTTGTTTCAATGGGGAACAAACGATATCTTAAAGGATCAGTTCACTTCAGAATTAACATTTCCTGATAATTTACTCACCCCCATGTCATCCAAGATATTTATGTCTTTCTTTCTTCAGTCGAACAGAAATTAAGGTTTTTGAAGAAAACATTCCTGGATTTTTCTCCATATAGTGGACTTCAATGGCTACCAACGGGTTGAAAGTGCAAATTGTCATTTCAATGCAGCTTCAAAGGGTTCTACACGATCCCAGACGAGGAATAAGGGTCTTATCTAGTAAAACGATCGGTCATTTTCTTTAAAAAAATAAAATTGATATACTTTTTAACCACAAATGCTCATCTTGCACTAGCTCTGCAGTCCGCCACGCATTACGTAATCACGTTGGAAAGGTCACGCGTGACGTAGGCGGAATTACCGCAGTAGTGCGATAAACTCCTTCTCATTTTCTCCTCCAACTTCAAAATCATCCAACATCATTGTTTTACCTTTTTTTGTAAAGGCCGTCTGGGATTGTGTAGAGCCCTTTGAAGCTGCACTGAAACTGCAATTTGGATCTTTAACCTGTTGGTCCCCGGTGAAGTCCACTATATGGAGAAAAATCCTGGAATGTTTTCCTCAAAAACCTTAATTTCTTTTCAACTGAAGAATGAAAGACATGAACATTTTTGGATGACATGGGGGTGAGTAAATTACCAGGAAATTTTCATTCTGAAGTGAACTAATCCTTTTAGATTTTTAATGAGTTTGACTATGTTGTTTGCTATTGTTTTTTAAGAAGCAAAAAGCACTTAATAGCGTTATAACTGGACCTAAAAAATACAAAAGTGTACAATCTTGCTGCAGAGGGTTTTAATGCAGTGGTGAAAAGAAAAGTGTCAAAATTGCATTGTGGGACGTGCATTAAAGATCAGGGAGGAGCATTGAATGGCTTTGGTGTGCTACAGTATTTAAAGGAAAGAAGAAAATGTGAGATTGCTAGAGGGAGAAATGGAGAAATCGGCTTTACAGGAAGAGAAAGGAACCCAGTAACCTGTCATTTCGACACAGTTAAAGCACCTCAAATACTCCAGCTATCAGATTAAGAAACTGGGGCACACAGCTCCCCTATCGGCTCTTCTGTAAGTATATTCGTCCTCAACGTCTGGCCTTTCGTTGCAGCATCTCAAATACAAAATGGCACGGGATAGTAATGCTACTGAGTTAATAATCTCATTCTAAATAACCTGAAACGTCTCCTCATTCTCAAGACAAATACAGCAGCACATTAAGTGTGACTGTTAGTAGAAATGTAATTTGCTCGCGCTGAAGTGTATGTTTGAGTAAATGGGAGATAGCTGCAGAGCCGGGCTCTCACAGAGACATGTGTGTGTGTGTTTCTGCTGCAGTCGGCACACATACACACAGTTATTTTCCTTTTGTCACTGAAGACAAGCTGTCTTCTTATATACTAGCACTGCTCGCATGCAAAGGAAGGAATAAACAAGTACTTCGCATATCTCTTTAATGTGATGTGTCTTGCTGGATTCGGACTGAAGGGGTGTGAAAAAAAAAAGAGAAAACAAGTGCAGATGATTGTGATGTCTTTTCATGTTCTTCTTAGTCTCAAAATAATATAATATAAAATAAAATTATTATAATATATAATAATAGTGTGTATGTATATATGTATATATATATATATATATATATATATAAAATAGTAATTAATAAAGTATAGATGTGTGTGTAATAATTTGTATATTGCTATACATATTATTTCAGAACATATTTTTTATTTACGTTTAATTATATTTATTTTGAAACATGAACATTTTTAACATTAATTTATATATATATATATATATATATATATATATATATATATATATATGTATACATTTTATATATAAATATATAAAATGTAAATATATTCTACATATATACCTAAATACATAATACAATTAATAATATAAATATGTATAATATATTTGTTTAATTGTTATATACATATATATATATATATATTAAATTATGTATATTAAAATACATATATACATAAATACAAAATACAATTTTACGTATATATATATATATATATATATATATATATATAAAATTGTATTATGTATTTATGTATATATGTATGTATACATTTTATATATGAATATATAAAATTATACTACATATATAAATACATAATACAATTAATAATATGAATATGTATAATATACTTGTTTAATTGTTATACATATTTTTTATAATTTAATTTAATATATTTTAACATTTTACATTTATTATAAAATATATGTATATAAGAATTAAACAAAATATTTTACATATTCATATTATTAATGTTAAGATATTTAAGTAAATCGATTTTTATTTATATTTATTTTAAAGTATTTTAATTTTTAAATAGGGTTTTGCTTTTACATATATTTAATAATTAATAACAGTATGTAGGGTATGTTTTTGTCAAACAAAACACAATAAAGAAATTTAACACTAATTTAATAAAATAATTTTAAATTTAGATTCTTACTTCCTCATGCTAGTGCTTTAAAAATCAGACAGCTCATTAATCTTTGCTTAGACAAAACTCTCTCTCTCTCTCTCTCACTCTCTCTCTCTCTCTCTCTCTCTCCACCCACTCGCTGTGTAAATTGTAGCTCGTCACACTCCACATTAAGTCCACGACTGGCAATGCCTGCAGGACCTCAGATCTGCGGTGTGTCATCTCTAACTGGGTCAGAACTCACAATAGCTGCATCTCGCCTTTTGGCTCGCTGTAGCTTCTTTTATTCATTGCTAAACTGTTTACTTATGGTGCTTGATTTAACACACAGACAGTAACAGACTCACATACACATAAATACACACACAGAGGCATTTTGTAATAAAATGGAGATTCTGTTGGAAAATAGCCCAGACAAAGCCCACAGGAGAACAAGAGCATCAGGATCGGCTCAGAGGGGCATTTGAATATCTGAAATCTAGAGGGAAGAATCATCCTTATAGCTGGTCTTTACCGCTTGTGTTTTTGTACTATATAAATAGTTTTACTTTAATTTTCATATGATGAAAAATGTCATTTTTAATCTTTGACATCTGAATTCAGTCTCTAGACTATAATGAACCATTTCTGTTTAGAAGTGTGCTTCTGTTTCAGGAATTCTTAGAAAACTGAGCTTTAAATGATGTAGTGGAATTACCTTCTTATTTGAGGGCTGTGCGATATGTTCTTGTTACAGGAAGTGAGACAAATTCCACCCCTCCGTTTTAGTCATGGCATAGAAAGGAGAGCAAATGGCATTCTCAATCAAATCTGACAGCGACGTCTCCTCTGAGAGGCATGGCAGAGAGTGTGGCGGCCCTGGCAGACATTATTCCTCATAAAGTTTTACGACCTGCATATTCTGTGTTATCAAACCATTAGCATGAAATCAGTACTTACTGGTACATGAGCGGCGGGGCAATCAAAACTGCACGTGACTGGCAGGAATAGCTGCGCTAAATCAGCGATTTCCTGCTGAGGCTGATGGGAAAAACAAAATTCTGTTAACCATGTCTGTAATGTCTCATTATGACATACAGATGCTACAGATTAACTGTGTTTAACGCTCACCAATTAATTAAAGTTTGCAAAGATGTTTACCTCACCCTAATAATATTGTGTTTTGTTGTTGTAGGGGCTCGATTTCTCATAACGTCCACGGGGGCCCTGTACATCCTAGATGTGCAGAAGGAGGACGAATTATTCAACTACCGCTGCATGACGAGACATCGCTACACATCCGAGACCAGACAGAGCAACAGCGCACGGCTCTTTGTGCCAGGTGAAAGTGTTTAATGATATATTATTATTCAGTCAGACGAGACATTCATTACTCCTGTTGCTTTAAAGTTTCTGTGAAAAAGCCAGAGACCTGTGAGTGCTGGCTAGAAACTAGATATATAACACAACTTATAATGTCTAAAAGGAGTTGTCTAAAAACTTTAATCCAAAGTGACTTAAAGTGCATTCATGGTGTATTATCCTGTGACTCAAACTCAAAGCCAGACTGTGCTAGTTTTTTATAGTTGTTTTGTGAGATTTTAACTGATGTTGTGGGAATATAAGCTTGACAAACAGATGATTTTAGTTTTCATTCAAGTAGCTAGAAATATCTAGAAGAAGCTTGATAGATAGATAGACAGACAGAAGGACCAAATAGATAGATTGACAGAAAGACAGCCGGATAGATAGATAGATAGATAGATAGATAGATAGATAGATAGATAGATAGATAGATAGATAGATAGATAGATAGATAGATAGATAGATTGATTGATTGATTGATTGACAGATGTATGGACGAATGGACAGACAGATGAATGGATGGCTAGACAGATAGACAGACAGATGGATGGATGGATGGATGGATGGATGGATGGATGGATGGATGGATGAATGGATGGATGGATGGACAAGTAGACAGAAAGACAGATGGATGGATGGATGGATGGATGGATGGATGGATGGATGGATGGATGGACAGAAAAACAGCCGGATGGATGTATGGACAAGCAGACAGAAAGGATGGGTGGGTGAGTGGACAGAAAAACAGCCAGCTGGAAGGATGGATGGATGGATGGATGGATGGATGGATGGATAGACAGACAGAAAGACAGCTGGATGGATGGATGGATGAATGGATGGACGGATAGACAGAAAAACAGCCAGATGGATGATGGATGGACAAACAGAAAAACAGCCAGATGGCTGGATGGATGGACAGATAGATAGACAGACAGAAAGACAGCCAGATGGATGGATGGACAGACAGAAAAACAGCCAGATGGATGGATGGATGGATGGATGGACAAACAAACAAACAAACAATCAGAAAAACAGCCAGATGGATGGATGGATGGATGGACAGACAGAAAAACAGCCTAATGGATGGATGGACAAGCAGACAGAAAGGATGGGTGGGTGTGTGGACAGAAAAACAGCCAGCTGGAAGGATGGATGGATGGATGGATGGATGGACAGAAAGAAAGCTGGATGGATGGATGGATGGATGGATGGATGGATGGATGGATGGATGGATGGATGGACAGAAAAACAGCCAGATGGATGGATGGATGGATGGATGGACAAACAGAAAAACAGCCAGATGGCTGGATGGATGGACAGATAGGTAGACAGACAGAAAGACAACCAGATGGATGGATGAATGGATGGACAAACAAACAGAAAAACAGCCAGATGGATGGATGAATGGATGGATGGATAGACAGACTGAAAGACAGCCGGATGGATGGATGGATGGACAAACAGAAAAGCAGCCAGATGGATGGATGGATGGATGGATGGATAGACAGGTAGATAGACAGATTGAAAGACAGCTGGATGGATGGATGGCTGGATGGCTAGACAGATAGATAGACAGACAGACAGATGGATGGATGGACAGATAGATAGATAGATAGATAGATGCTTGAAATTATATATAAATTAACAGATTTTATATTTAATAGATCCTACAAACTCAGCGCCTGCGATCCTCGATGGGTTTGAGAAGCGGGAGGTCATGGCGTCCCACAGGGTGGAGCTCCCATGCAAGGCCTCTGGACACCCTGCACCAAAATACCGCTGGCTGAAAAACAACAGACCACTGGAATCAGACTCCCGTTTCCGTCAGAGCGTAACGGGCCTGCTGATCGAGAGAGCCCAGCCCAGTGACACCGGCAGCTACGTGTGTGAGGTGTGGAACAGCTATGGAAATGCAGAGGTCATAGGTCGCCTCACGGTAAAAGGTATATATCACGTTTCTCGTTCCAATTTGTTTTTTGAGTCAGTGAATTCTTAATACCTCATTGATAAATAATGCCACTGTGTTGTTCCAGAACCTCTTAAAGTGGTGGTCAATCCGAGAAAGGTGAAAGGCAGCGTGGGCAGCCAAGTGTCGCTAACCTGCAGCGTTACTGGCTCCGATGAGTACGAGCTCTCGTGGTACCGCAACGGCGACAAGATCAATGCCGGCGCCAACGTACGAATGAACGGGATCAATAAGGAAAACCTAGTAATGGACGGGATGGCGAAGAGCGACGGTGGAGCGTACCAGTGCTTTGCCAGGAAGGCCAAAATGTCAGCTCAGGATTTTGTGCAAGTTATTTTAGAAGGTCAGCACTATCCCGGCTTTTTCATTTTGGTACATTTTGATTTCTTAAAGGGTTAGTTGATTGATTATTGACAGAATTTAAATTTTTTGGTGAACTATCCCTTTAAAGCTTAATAAAAACATCTCTTTCCGCAGATGGAACTCCTAAGATCCTGTCCGCCTTCAGCGAGAAAGTTGTCGGTCCGAACGAGTTTGTCTCCTTGATGTGTCACGTCAAGGGAACTCCACAGCCCGCCGTCACCTGGACGCTGGACGATGACGTTGTCATGAAGGACAGCCGGCACCGCATCGGTCAGAGCATAACTGCAGAGGGGAACGTGGTCAGCTACCTGAACATCTCCCACACCCAGGTCCGTGACAGTGGGGTCTATCGCTGCACCTGCAACAACTCTGCAGGGACGGTCTCCTACCAGGCTCGAATAAACGTAAGAGGTGCTTGTCAGATCGACTCCTCCAAAACACACACATATACGTATATTTCATTCTGCTCATCTCAAGTTCATATGTGAGACGAGGGCCTGACTAACATCTGCTGTTATTTAATTTCTGCTGAGCTTTTTATTCCTTTAGTTGCTTTTTGGGTCATGTTCACTCTTTCATATGGCTCGGTGTGTATTTGTTTTCCTCTGTGTGTTTCCAACCACGGTTGTAGACTTTTTTTTTTCTTTTAACCATAACTTTTTCTTGAGTATAAGTGTATGTAGTGTGTGTTGTACTTCTTAATCACTATTTAGGGCCCAAGCACCAATGGTGTGAAGACCCTATTGTAATTGCTCAGCCAATTCTTCTTCTTCTCCAAAATGAATCGCATTTTTGAGGGCCTAAACATGCTCGAAATCTCATGAAAAATTTACATCTGATATGGGTTTCAGAATTAGGTGTGGAAAAATGCCTCGATAGCACTACCTACAAAATTTCAATTAAGCGCCCTTCGTGCTACGTTTAACGTACAGGTATGAAATTCGGTAGAGAGATGTAACATCCCAATACCTACAAAAAAGCCCCTGGGTGCAAAATCTGTAAACCCAACAGGAAGTGAGATATTTTGAATTTTCTCTGCAAAATTTTGTCAGTTTTTGCCATTTCCACACGTTGTACTTTAACAAACTTTCTGACAGTTAATTGCATGTTATTCACAATTAAATGATAATGTATTAATTTAAATGTATATTTATTTTATATTATTTTATATTTATATTTGAGCTAATAATTAATAATGACATTTAGAGTGCTTTTTTGACCCACTTAAGTACATATTTATTTGTAATTTAATAATTATTACTTATATTGTCGTTAAAATATGGTTAAATGGTATTGCAAAATATACTGACAAGCATTTATGGTAAACTAAAATATACTTTAATGTAATTTCTATTTAAACTTGTATGTAATGTATTTAAATATATTTAAGATTTAACAATGTTGCAATTCAGTATCTTTAAAATATATTAACTTTAAATTTAATATAAAATAACACTACAGTTAAAATTATAATCAAATACTTTACATGTGCTTTTAGTATGTTATTCAACACATCAAAATAAGTGTACTTTAAAACATGACAAGTTTATTAAAACAAAACTATTTAAAATGTACTCTAAAGTAAAACTTTTAATTTGTCATAATTACAAAGTGCACCTTTTAAAAGTGCTCTTAAAGGTAGGGTAGGTTTTTATAAACACTTTTTGTTATACTGGTTGAAACTCTCTTCACATCCTGATAGCAATCAATATTAGTAGTGGCCTAAACATTAAATGCCATTTTTACAAGATGTAAAGTAAGTCTCTGATGTCCCCAGAGTGTGTATGTGAAATTTTAGCTCAAAATACCCCACAGATCATTTTTTATAGCATGTTAAATTTGTCACTTTTTGAGGGTGAGCAAAAACAGGTTTGTGTCCCTTTAAATGCAAATGAGCTGCTGCTCCTAAGCAGAGGGCGAGGTTTCAAGAGCTCATGTTAGCACATAGTGTTAGCAGTGCTGATTACCTCACGAAGACTCACTGAAAATGTCAGAAACTGTTCAGCCTTTTATGTTCAAACCGAAGTCGGACAATGATGGAGAGACTAAGAAGTGACAACATGTAGAATGCATCAGGACGTTTCTGAATGGTTAGTTGCTTAATTTATGTAGCTGATGTGGGATATCTTAAAGTCATTGATTAGCATATTCTGCCATGATAATCTATAAATTGCTCATGTGGGAACTGTTGTAAGATGACTACAGAGCCAGAGAATATATGCTGCATGAAGATAGAACAGGTATAGTTTAGTTTAATTACAGTTATAACCTCTGTTGGCATCTTGCTTTTATGATATGCTATTGCATTTGTGTTACGTACTGTATTGCAATAACATGGCCTCACCCGTTTGTTGTGTTCTCGGGGGCAGGGTTTATGTAAATTTTAGGGTTAGTGATGTCACCAACGGGAAGAAGCTTGTTGTAGTCCCTACCAGCCGTTTGCTATAGTCCTTAAACAGAGAATTCTTTAAAAGAAAATATCTCCCTTTGCTTTGAACTTTGAGCATTGTAACTTTGCAGATGTTGTTTGTGCTCTAACAGCAACATTACACACTAACTAAAGTTAAAAAAGTGAAATCATAATGAACCACACCTATAAAACATGTACATATATCATCTGTGCAAGTCTCAGAACCCAAAAATGTCCGTCCAATCATTGCATTCGGTCCGCAAACATCACACGTCATCAGCGCGTTCCGTAGTTGTAGACAGACAGTCACCGAGTGCCACAAACAAACAGCAGCCACCTTTTGCAGTTACACATTTTACTCCTGAACCAAAACAACAAGCTTGTGCTGCATTCACGGCATGTCATAACCGCAATTACTTACTACCCGGAGCTGTTCACATCCCCAGATTTATGTGTTTCTATGTCAACACTATCAACGCCGAAATGAATCTGCAGCAGTCAGTTGGTACAAGTCAGTGCTCTGTAAGTTATTTACATTCATTATTATTGTAATGTTATGTGCTTTGAGACAAGGTTCAAAGCTAGCTTGCTATTGCTAGCCTCTCTGAAATTGCCTACCCTACCTTTAAGTGTGTTAAGAAACATCATGAAAGTGATACTCTCTTTAAGCACACTTAAGTGGCATTTTATTTAATTAATTTTATATTATCAGCCAGTATAGTTTTTAAAAATATACTTCTAAGATTTGAAGTACACTACAAGTGCACATTCAATACAATTAAGCACACTTTTTCACAAGGGATGCAATGTGTGAGAAACAATCTCATTTAGGAGAATCAAACTAACCTTCCTAATCGTTTTCTTTGTGTTATCTGTTTTTTTTTTTCTTTGATCTTAGAAAGGCCCTCATCCATAAACCATAAGTCTACATTTTCTGCAAATTGGACTTCCATCACAATGTCAATATTCTTTTAAAGAGAAGTGTTTCGTTTTTGTACCCTTAAAGGTTCTGCTGACATACGACCAATGAAAAACCTCACAGCAATAGCTGGGCGGGACATGTACATTCACTGCCATGTGATTGGTTACCCGTATTACTCCATCAAATGGTACAAGAACTCCAACCTTCTCCCTTTTAATGACCGTCAAAGGGCGTTCGAGAACAACGGCACGCTGAAGCTGCTGAACGTGCAGAAAGAACTGGACGAAGGAGAGTACAGCTGCCATGTGCTCGTTCAGCCCCAGCTGTTCAAGAACCAGAGTGTCCACATCACTGTGAAAGGTAGTGATACTTGACATCTGAAGTAAAACGAGTTCAATAATGTCATTAAAAAGTCCTGTTCGTACAGTAGCAATATTTAACAATGTTCTCTGGTTGTCGTCAGTGCCTCCCTTTATCCAGCCTTTCGAATTCCCACGATATTCCATCGGCCATCGCGTCTTCGTCCCCTGCGTTGTGCGCTCGGGTGACCTTCCCATCTCTATCACCTGGGAGAAGGATGGAAAGCCCATTAACGCCAGCCTAGGCGTGACCATCGACAACATCGACTTCACCAGCTCCTTGCGTATCTCCAACCTCCAGCGGGTGCACAATGGCACCTACACCTGCATTGCCCAAAACGATGCCGCTGTCGTCAAATACCAGAGTCAGCTCATTGTTAGAGGTAAGACTAAATGTTAAGCATTGGATTACAACACAGAAACTTTCACAAAGACATAACTTTAATGTGAATTTGTGGATTTTTTGTAGTTCCACCAAGGTTCAAAGTGCAGCCTCAAGACCAGGATGGAATCTACGGTAAATCTGTGACCTTGAACTGCTCTGCGGATGGAGAGCCACGGCCGACTATCGAGTGGAAATACTCTAAAGGTACTTGGCTTCACTCACAACTATAACTTTGCATGCAAAAATAATTTTCTTAATTGGTATTTTGTCTTGAAAAATATATAATTGTTCTTTAAAAGCAGATACATTTAATTGAGAAACAAATTTGTCTAAGATAGAACATAACACCTTGTTTTCTGAGAATATTCCTTGAATTAAGTTTGTTGTTCTTAGAACAGTGGCAAAATAGCTTTTTGTTTTAAGAATAAATTTCATGATAGAGAGATGGATGGATGGATGGATGGATGGACAGACAGCTGGATAGATAGATAGATAGATAGATAGATAGATAGATAGATA
Source organism: Ctenopharyngodon idella (assembly GCF_019924925.1). NCBI lineage: Eukaryota > Metazoa > Chordata > Actinopteri > Cypriniformes > Xenocyprididae > Ctenopharyngodon > Ctenopharyngodon idella. The sequence goes on from NC_067229.1 coordinate 42,815,049, forward strand.
GATAGATAGATGGACGGACAGATAGATAGATAGATAGATAGATAGATAGATAGATAGATAGATAGATGGACGGATGGACGGATAGATAGATAGATAGATAGATAGATAGATAGATAGATAGATAGATAGATAAATAAAATAAAAAATAAAATTCTATAAAATGATTATAATAATAATATAAAAGTATTTCTAGATATATTCTTTGCAATTTACATTTTTCATGGATATTTAGATTTTTTTTCTGAAAATCAAGACAAAATTATAGCTTTTTCTTTTTTTAAGAATAAACTGTAAATTTATTTTATTTCATTTTATTTTTTTACATTTTAAAAACAATTTGCCAGCGGTGAAAAAGAAGTATGAAAGCTCTTTAGTTAGAGGACGTCTTCCTCTCTTCGCCAGGTGCTGGGGTGCCCCAGTTTCAACCCATCGCTCTAAACTCCGGCTTCAGGGTCCAGCTGCTCGGGAATGGCTCACTACTGATTAAGCACGTTCTTGAGGAGGACGCAGGTTATTACCTGTGCAAGGTCAGCAATGACGTGGGAGCCGATGTCAGCAAGTCCATGTACCTCAACGTGAAAAGTAAGAAACAATATTGTACTGAGATGATTGTTTTGACGGTTCGCTTTGCAGTTCTGCTAAAATTACTATATTGAGGTGAATATTTAGGTGTTTGTTAAGAGGAACTAGAGCCACTTGTGTCCATTGTATTGACAATCCCCCTGGAGAAAGCTTGGGTTGAATGTGGTAAAAGTTCAGAGTGTCCATTATGGGGCGTGAACCAACAACCTTCTGGTTTCCACTTGCAAAACCAATCAAATGTGTGTTTGGGTCACAGTTTTTTTATTTTATTTTTTTATCAATCAGCCTTTTTGTATCACAAGGGCTTGGGATTATTCTTTGTATCATTATTGTCGACTAAACCAGAGCTGTCTGTGTCAGGTGAGAGTGTTTCTGCAGTGAAAGTCTCTTTGTCTGCCTTTGACACATGTGGGTGTTTATCCACGAGTAGCCAAAAACCTTTTTCCCCCTCATTACACTGTGTACTCCAGTAGGAGCTGACATGTGGAAAGGCTTGTGCTTTCAGTGTGCTTAATGTGTGTGTGCATGTCTCACTTTTTCTGTTTCCACCCACTCTCTGTTACACTCTGTTACCGCACACATACAGTACACACACAGGGAGAGAGAGAGAGCGAGCTCAATAAATATTGCTTCAGATTATATTCCAAAAATCCTTGACGATGGTTATGAGTAAAACAGGATATTTTGAGCATATATATATTTATATTTAAAAAATAATTTTAATATCAATACTAATACTAATATTTTGGTAAGATATTTTTTTGTTTTTTAAATAATTCTCTTATGCTCACCAAGGCTGCATTTATAAAAACAAAACTGGCAAAACTGAATTTTCAGCATCATTACTTCAGTGTCACATGATCCTGCAGAAATCATTCTAATATGTTTAAAACAATTGTGCTGCTTAATATTTTTTGTGGAAACCATGATACGTTTTTTAAGGATTTTTGATTAATAGAGAGTTCAGAAAAAAAAGCATTTATTTTTTTTTATTTTGTAACATTATATTATTATTATTATATTACTATGCAAAAAAATAAAAAAATAAAAAAATCTTACTGATTCCTTACCTTTCTTAGAACCGTTTGGACCTACGTTGGAAAAGCGGCCAACGTTTACTTATAAACATTCAAAGGCTACATGCTGTTTAAATGTATTACTTACTAATAATTATTATCATCATAAATAATAAACTTATTTAAATTAATTAATATATTTATTATTTATAAATAATTAAATAAAATAGTAAAATAGTTCCAACATGGAACTGAAATTGGTACAGAAAACCTTGAAATTTTACTGTTATTGGTATTGATTACTGGAATTTTGGTACAGTGACAACCCTAATTGCACGTTTGTGTAATATTCTGAGTTTGCATTTCACTGTTTTTATTCATTTTGAGGAATACTGAATCTGTTTTTGTGCAAGTGACATGAGAAAGTGTACGCTCACATTTAGTCTAGAACTACAACAACCAAAGCGCTCACAATGCCTCTGCACTTACTCCCGATTTCTCTCAACATGGGGACAGGAGAGGAGTCATTCAATAAATGGGAAAACAAAAGGAGCTTTCGCACCGAATAGTTCTAGGAACTCAGTTATAAGAACTAGCCACTTGGATAGGAACTCTGAAGCGTCTGACAGCGGCGTCTTTATCCGCGGCATTTACAAACAGTGGATGGAGGATGCCGTGATCGGAACTGTGTTTGTTGTGTGTCGTGGGTTTCGTGATAACAGAGATGGAATGTGAACGCATAATTTACACGACTGAAAGAGCAAAAAGTGGGGCTAAGAGACGAAATCTCCTATGACAACTTTCAGTATTGCATATCATCGTGGCGGAGAAAAGAACACAACCCTGCAGACAACAGGTAAATACCGTTATCGCTGTTTTCCATGTGCGTTAATTAAATATGTTTACACAGCTTTTTAAAAATGGTGGGTGCCGGTGTTTGACATGTGTTTGACCAATCAACGTACACTTACGTCACTGATCTTTCCTATAGTGCTGGTTTAGACCCTACCCTGTAGTAGCAGTTAATTTAGTTCCCCCAAAAGGAGTTCCTAGAACTAAAATCAGAACTGTGAAAAGGTTCCTCCGGTGCAAAAGCCCCTATAGTAACTTGTGTTACTTAATTGAAAAAGTAACTCAGATGTTTTGTTGTACATTTAAAAGCAATGCGTTACGTTAGTTACTTGAAAAAAGTCATCTGATTACGTATCTCACGTTACTTGTAATGCGTTACCCCCAACACTAAATATAATAAGATTTATTATAATAAGACCTGGAACATATATTCATAGAAAGTAAATTGGGTCATGTTGACTTCATCAAAGATGTTTATTTGAAATGTAGTAATATCTTTAAATACCTGTGTGACTCAAATAAATGCTGAAATCCTTTTGATTTAACAGTGTTTTTCTACAGCGTGTGACACAGCAGCTAAATGAACTGTTTTAATGTCGGGTTATCCGACTATTCCCTGTCTGCCTATGCAAAGGCGGCTGCGTTCTCATTTGATCAGAGTGTGATGTTAGAGAGACTTATTTTCACACCCTGCTCTTATCAGCACGCAGCAGGAGCTTCCCTGCAGAGCCGCTCTCTCTGCCCAATACAACCTCTTCTTCATCCTCTTTCCCTTCTCCCTCCCTCCCTTCCTCCCTCTGTCTCTATTCTCTCTGCTGCTCTCCTTCTCATGTCGTGTAACAACACACACACACTCTGTTCTCAGAGAGATCGATCAGGCTGACAGGTGAAATACTGTCGTACACGCTTGTCGTGGTGTTTGTGCTGAAAGCTCTGCTCCCGGAGGCACAGGTCTGTTGTTGTGGCTCACTGGTGTAACTGGAGTCTCCCTGAGAGGTTTGTTTCAGAGTCCGCTGTGATCTTTCCACTTTACCGCAAACAAGCTTCTCATTAAGATCAACCGTGATCAGAGTTCAGTTCATGTCCCCATGGCCACAGAACAGAAGGAGAGAACTGTACCCTTCTGGAACAAAACAGAAAAAATACTCAAATCCATTACTCAATACTCAAACCTGATTTTAAACTCTACCTACTACAAAAAACAATATCAGGTTTGAGTTTGTTTTTCAGAATTAAGAGATTAACTTCTTTATGAGAAATAGTAGGTTATGAAAGGTTTTATTGCTAATGTAGCTAACTGTATTTGGAATGGAATATGAGTGTACTGCTTATGGTTTGGTATATACAGTGTATATTTACTAAAAATAAAGATATAATAATGAGAAATAGTCACAATTATGAGAAATAAATTCTTTTTATTACCTTTTTATTTTTTAACAGCAGAAACAGGGTGGAAAAAGGCTTCCAAAGGAAGATCTGGTTAAGGATAGAATATTCTGTGCATTACATTACTTTTGTATACCTCAGATTTTGGCCACAAATGTAATAAGTCATAGTCTAGGCATACTATGCACAGTATATCATGGTTTTTAAACATTTCCACAAATGCTAGCATGACGAAACTTACTAGTTGCCATATCAACACTACTTATATAGAGAAAAAATTGCACCAAAATTTAAAAATCTTTTAAAGATATCACTGAACCTTTAACCATAGCAAAAGTAAATTTCTTACTTAAGTTAATAATTAATCTCAGTTTTTAGTGTTTATTTAATATGAGACAAATCTGCTATTATTTTAATCTCTGTAGTTATTTAAAGGTGTGGTAAGCGATTTCTGAGAAACATTGTTGATATTTGAAATCAACCCAAACAAACACATCCCTCCCTTCATTGCTCCGCCCCTAAAATGCACAAACATGCACTGCAAGAGTGGATGTCTCTTTATCATAGCTGAAGTGAAGCAAAATAATTCTTCATGAAAATAAAGCAAAGATGATGAATGAACGACAAGGAAGAACAAAAAATGAACATATACACAACAAGCAAGAGTTTGTTGTTAGTCGGCAGCAGCACACCAGCTCCAGACAAACAATGACATTTAAAAGTGTCATGTTACTATAGCTAACATTACAAAGCAGCATATCTTGATTCTGTGAAACATAGTAAAAACCAATGTTGCTCACATATGGAGCAGAAAAAAACGCAACCTCAATGTTTTCAGGCCTTCCCGCTTAGGTCTCTCCAGTGCTGGAAAGCTTTTATTAAAGGGTTAGTTCACCCAAAAATGAAATTTCTGTCATTAATTACTCACCCTCATGTCGTTCTAAATCCGACCTTTGTTCATCTTCTGAACAAAATTAAGATATTTTTTTATGAAATCCGTGATATTTTCTGATCCCCCATAGAAAGCAACATAATTATCACATTCAAGGCCCAGAAAGGTAGTAAATACATCGTTAAAACAGTCGATGTGACTGCAGTGGTTCAACCTTAATGTTATGAAGCGACGAGAATACCTTTTGTGTGCAAAACAAAAATAACAAATTTATTCAACAATTTCTTCTCTTCCTTGTTATTCTCCTACGCTGTTTACATTGTAGACACAGTGCAGTGCTTCCAGGTTCTACATCAGAATGCCGACTCATTATAGGCCGCCGCCTGCATCAGCATCACAAGCTTATGTCGTGGTGCTCATGTGAACAGCAATGGCCAATACTGAGTCGGCATTCTGACGTAGAACCTGGAAGCGCTGCACTGTCTGTCTCAGCACTTGCCTGATCATAACTCTTCTTTTTCCAGTGATATTCCTCTGACCTCTATTCTTTTATAATGTCTCTCAGTCCTCTCTCTTTCTACAGTTATTCTTCAAATCTCCCTCTTGCTCACTTTCTCTCCTCCCCCATCATAAGCGGACACGCCCCTTACTGCTGTTTGGCCACAAGTGTGTTGTGGTGCTCGGTCTGATCCACTTTCAACAGCGTTTCTCAGAAATTGCTTACTACACCTTTAATGCTTAGCTTACAATGTGCCCCGCTATTAGAACTATGCTATTCTATGATGTTCAAATATCTTGTATAAATTCTATTTAGAAACCATGAGAAACAGGTAAATAAAGACAGGCTGTGCCCTGCACTCCTTTACTATATACTGCAGAAATAGTAAGAGTAGTATGGTACAATAGTATGCTATTTAGAATGTAGAGGCACTGATGCTTGATTGTGCAGTGCAATTTTCAGGAAATCCTGCTGATAAAAGAACAGCTATGATGATCCCAACTCTCTATATAAAGAGACATAATGGAGTGTCATGTCAATGGGTGCTTAACTATAATCCCTCCCCTCCTTCGCTCTGATTGGCTGCACGCGTTTTCCAGTTTCAGCATCATGATGCGGCTCATTCTCCACGCAAAGCCCAATGGTGCAGTAAAGGAGGAGATCAGGCTGCGGTGAACACGGCCACTTAACCAGTCAGCTCACTGTTTACCCCAGTGCATCGTGGGGCAGGGGATGCTGTACACATGTATGTAATCTGCCCGCCAGCCCAGTGAGGCGGACGGTCTTGGCCTACATCCCCCACACACAGCCCTGAGCGCTGATGCGATAGGGGATGATGGGTGCCCTCAGAAAGCCTGCGGGGAGCCAGGAGCCGCTATGAGACTGAGACAGGAGAGACATTACACTGGAGGAAGCCTCCGTCTCGAGCTCCAGTCATTCCGGTTTCATTTGTTGCATTATGTGGCCAAGAAACTAAACAAATATTAAAAGTTATATTTTTGGATAGCCTACTGCTGGTTTTCACAATTTATAATTATAAGATTTATTATATTTAAGATATATTTTTTATGAGTAATTGTTATAGTTTTTTTTTTTTTTTTAATAATTTTACATTATAAATATTAAATATATAAAATACATTTATAGTGTATAGGTATAATGCAGCGAACACTGCATATAGCTAAACTAAACTAAAAATTAGCAATATATATATATTGCATAATTTATTAACCTCATTATTTGTTCATGTTAGTTTACAGAGCATTAACTAATGTTAACAGATTTTGAAATTTACATAAACTAAAATTAGTAAATACTGTAAGTATTATTTATTGTTAGTTTGTTAACTAATATTATAAATATTGAATATGCATATATATATATAAAATATAAAATTATAAATGATATAAAAATTAGATTTTTTGCACAACAATAGTTTGAAATATTGATTTATTTTATTTAATATTTGCATGTTGCAATTTACATAAATTATTTTGTCTATTATCATTGTTTTACTGTTTAAGTTGTGCTGAGAAGCTGTTAAATAGACATTTTCACTGTGACAACTTGCCCCTTATAGTGTGACAACATGCCCCTCTATTGGAGCATTGAAGGTTAATGTGTTAAATGAACAATATCTTTTTGTAAACTTTAAAGTATAGCTTTAAATATTCGCTTGCCCTGTATAAGGGAAACTGGATCATTTCCCTGAGTCTGCAGCAAACATGCGGCAAACGTGTCTCCAATTCACAGATTTATGTGTGGATTGATAGTTTGAGGTCAAATGTCACAGAGCTGTGCAAAGCAAATTGTCAATTCTGACCCCTTGTGACCTAATTAGACTGATTAGTTTGACAACCCCTCAAACCTTATACACATCAAGACATTAAACAAACACAGTCGTTCTTTTCCTCTCGTGCTATTTATTTTCTCATTCCGAAAAGGAAT